>NC_135394.1:16237500-16452500 GCF_051989625.1 Stigmatopora argus
ATGGATTTTTTTTTAGGCTTTTTAATCGTTAAGAACAATTTTAAAGAGAATAAAAAATTGATTTTTTTCCCTTAGAAATCAACAATCAAAAGAAAATGTGCCCATTTTATTTGGCTAAATTCAACGTATTTAGCCACGCCTCCTATCCAGAAAAAAAACACAACTTTTTAACAGTGACAATGGATGAGGTACACTTGATAGTTTTAGTTTCATCATTATTTTTCTTATTTTTCCCCATTTTACAGATAGATACAGACTACTTTTATAGGGCTTTATTATTTTTTTCCCCTGTTTTCACTCATTTATTTAATTCAAAGGAGTACAGTAATCCCTCGATTATCGCGGTTAATGTAGAGCAGACATGGTCGCGATAAACGAAAAACCGCAAAGTAGGGTCACCTCTGTTAATTTTTTTTTAATTAAAAAAAAAAAAAAACTTCAGTGCTGAGTTCTAGTAGCAAGTACAGGACAAGGGGCGTGGCTTCTGCTTGCAAGTTTCGCCGTGGATTTTCACATTTTTATTGACTTACAATGTATATATATATATATATATATATATATATAAATAATATATATATTTAAAAAAAAATCAAAAACAAACAAAAAACAAAAACTTTTTTTTTTTTTTTTTTACTTCAGTGCTGAGTTCTAGTAGCAAGCGGAGGACAGGGGGCGTGGCTTCCGCTTGCGAGTTTCACCATGGATTTTCACATTTTTATGAACTTACAAAAAAAATGATTATATATCTATATTTAAAAAAACAAAAACAAAAAAAAAAAAATTGGTTAGTTTTTTAGGTTTTTTTTACTTCAGTGCTGAGTTCTAGTAGCAAGCGGAGGACAGGGGGCGTGGCTTCCGCTTGCGAGTTTCACCATGGATTTTCACATTTTTATGAACTTACAAAAAAAATTATAATATATATATATATATTTTTTAAAAAAATAAACAAACAAAAAAACAACAAAAAATGGTTAGTTTTTTAATTTTTTTTAACTTCAGTGCTGAGTTCTAGTAGCAAGCGGAGGACAGGGGGCGTGGCTTCCGCTTGCGAGTTTCACCATGGATTTTCACATTTTTATGAACTTACAAAAAATGATAATATATATATATATTTAAAAAAAATAAACATACAAAAAACAAAAACAAATTGGTTAGTTTTTTAGTTTTTTTTAACTTCAGTGCTGAGTTCTAGTAGCAAGCGGAGGACAGGGGGCGTGGCTTCCGCTTGCGAGTTTCACCATGGATTTTCACATTTTTATGAACTTACAAACAAATTTATATATATATATATATATTTAAAAAAAATAAAAAACAAACAAAACAAAAAATATTTTTGGTTTGTTTATTTTATTTTTTTACGTCAGTGCTGAGTTCTAGTAGCAAGCGGAGGACAGGGGGCGTGGCTTCCGCATGCGAGGTTCACCGTGGATTTTCAAATTTTTATGAACTTACATTTTTTTATTATATATATATATATATATATATATATATATATATATATATATATAAAAATCAAACAAACAAAAAAAATAATAATTTTGGTTTATTTATTTTAACTTCAGTGCTGAGTTCTAGTAGCAAGCGGAGGATAGGGGGCGTGGCTTATCTGTGAATATCACGGATTAATGTTGCTTAAATCATTTTTGAGGTGTTGCGAGTTAAAGAAGGCACAGCCACCCCACGGCTGTATTAAAGATCCTATATTATTTGCTGCCTATAGTCAAGATGCATTTGTGCACACGAAGCTTAATCTTCCTTAATGGAACAACAAGCCGACGGCACGTGCTTGATTACACATGGCACGCAGACGCACATGTCCGTCAGTTAGCGCACGTATAAATCCATCTTTCAACATCTGGCTCACATCTGCTTGCCGAGGATTTAGCTGCATTTAAGTTGCTTTTTGCGTTCTCGGCGCAGCGACTTAAGCCGCCGCTCACGGCGCCCCAGCGTATCCGTCACGGGACGGGTGCAAAGAGACGTGGCGGATAACCTTTACGCGCACTTTTACCCGCGGGGTCTCGCCGAAAAGTTGGGATTGAATTGAGACGAGACGATTCGTATCGCGATTCACAGATAGCGATTCATTGCGATACTAGTCTTTACGATGGTTTTTGGATGGGGGGGTATAATAAATGGGGAGGTATATTAAATGGGGGGGTATATTAAATGGGGGGCTATATTAAATGGGGGGGTATATTATATGGGGGAGTATTAAATGGGGGCTATATTAAATGGGGGGTATATTAAATGGAGGTATATTAAATACGGGTATATTAACTGGGTACATTAAATGGGGGTATATTAAATGGGGGGTATATTAAATGCAGGTATATTAAATGGGGGGTATATTAATGGGTGGGGGTCTATTAAATGGGGGTATATTAAATGGGGGGCTATATTAAATGGGGGGTATATTAAACTGGGGGGTATATTAAATAGGGGGTCTATTAAACGGGGGTATATTAAATGGGGGTATATTAAATGGGGGTCTATTAAATGGGGGTATATTAAATGGGGGGTATATTAAATGGGGGGGTCTATTAAATGGGGGTATATTAAATCGGGGTGTATTAAATGTGGGTATATTAAATGGGGGTATATTAGATGGGGGGTCTATTAAATGGGGGGTATATTAAATGGGGGGTATATTAGATGGGGGGTCTATTAAATGGGGGGTATATTAAATGGGTGGGGGCTCTATTAAATGGTGGGTATATTAAATGCGGGTATATTAAATGGGGGGTATATTAAATGCGGGTATATTAAATGGGGGTATAGTAAATGGGGGGTATATTAAATGGGGGTATATTAAATATATATATATATATATATATATATATATTTATATATATATATATATATATATATATATATATATATATATATATATATATATATATATATATATATATATATATATATATATATAAAAGTAGCGAACTACTTCCGGCCCAAATGAAGACCGACCCAATTAGGAGAATGGACAGGGGGGTTCCGATGTAACCAGGAAGCAACAATATGGTTGATTACAATCTTTTTGGGGAAAATTGGTTCTTGTAGTTGGGCCAATTTCACAAGTTTTTAAAATAAACTAAATATCCTCATTAAAATAGGAGCAAAAAAGTAACGGAAAGCTTCTTTTTTTGGGACAGGAAACTATTTTGGGCTGTTTGCCGACGTCATACAATGGCTTAATATGATTGGTCGTTTTCTGCAGACGAGCCAATCAGGGCTAATAGGCACCAGGTGTCCAGGAAATGACTATCTTCTTGAACACATTGCCTGAATGCAAAGCGGCTCTTTTAAGGTCAGTTGTTCAAGCTTTGTTTGAAATGCACTTTGTTTCTTCTTTAAAATAGGAAGAAAAATACGAAAAAGTTGTTTTTGTTACAGTAAACGGTGTTTTCACGAAAGTGAATAAGCAAAAAACGTGGTCAATAGGATTGTTTCCCCCCAGATTAACCTGTAATATATTCGTCCCGGATAGTAACTAGTACAACAATAAATTTATTGTGCCAGGTTATAATTTAGGGGTGCAAATTCAAATCTGGTTTTAGTTAAGAATGTATTTTTTGTATTGTAGTATATAAAGTAAAGATGGGATAAAAGTGGCCCAATTGATACATTTCTCCCTTCCATTGTTGAAGAAATCATGAACACTAGATGGCGGTAGCGAACTTGCAAAAAAGCAGGTTGTCATCTCTTAATTAAATTAATTTTTCTGCGGTGCTTTGGAACGTTCCGAGAATCACTTACAAAAACATTTAGTTCATTTCGCAAAACAATGAATACAACTACACTATAAATTCCCTTCAAAATCAATTTTGTAACTCAATATTAAATCAGTCCCTCAAAATTAAATTACTGTGTCAATGAGCATTTAGTCTTATCAAAATGGCCGTCCTTGTGTATTTGTGTCCAATCAAGAACATTACATTGCATAATTTTCTTGTCAAAAATGCCTGTAGTGTTGATAACAATTATAAATTATTAATTGCAATGATTGCTAGAGACTGGACACGTTGCGAAATTATCGTCTCAATACAAAATTCATCCTAAACGATTTTAACAAGTGTGGAAATACACTATAATAGTTAAAAGTAACTGGCCCAAAGCCGTATGCACACATGTAGTAATCGTGCTAGGACGCACGAGGGTGCTGTTTCCCAGATCAAGTCCCATATCATATTTTACTACATAAATATATTCAATTAAGTACCTAGACCAGGGTTGGGCAAACTTTTTGGCCCGGGGGCCACATTGACTTTAAAAATTTGACAGGCGGGCCGGGTCAGCACAAGATACGTACGATACATATAAAAAACTGCATCCGTTAACAGTACATATGAAACATAAACAGAAAAAAGGACTAAAGTATCAACACTTTCATAAATCACAAAACCGACGGCAGAATTGCTCATGCAGGTCATCCAATGATTTCCTGTATTTTGACCGCAAAAAAAAATAATAATAATAATAATAATTTGGACAACGTCGGCGGGCCGGATTAAAAGGCCTAACGGGCCGTATATGGCCCGCAGGCCGTAGTTTGCCCATGCCTGACCTAGACAGTAATGCCCAAACAAAAACCTGTGTTCCAGCTACTTATTCGTACTTTTTCTTGGTTAATATACCTGAAATGCTCAAGCTAATGTTTTAACCTGCCATTTTTTTCTTTTATTATTGAATGTATGTTTTTCAAACATAAAAACAAACAAAATAAAACACTTTAAGTCGCATACCCAGCAAAAGTTTTGCGTAAAGTAATGTTTTGCTGCAAAACTATGGGAAAAAAAATGTGACTTATAGTCTGGCAAATAAAGTACTAAAGCGCCATTGATGAAAATAGACTAAAGAGGATTCATTTTGAACCCTTCTGATTCTTTTGCCTTTGACAGGGATTGACGTCCAATCCATTTGAACGGCCTCTCGTGGTTCAAATGGATTGGACGTCCATAGACGTCAATGGTAGACACTGGCTTAACTTTTTTTTTTTGTCGGGCAAATAGGAGAGGCTCCTCCTTTCTCACCTGCCTTCACACACGCCGTGACGCTCAGCCTACTGTCGGCTTGGTGATGATGATGAAGAAGAAGAAGAGGAGGAGGAGGATGCACGCTGAGGCTGTGCGGAAAAGCAACACGACGGCAACCTTCGGGATATGAAAAAAAAAAATGAACGTATTTCACGGGCGCCAATGAAGGATGAGGAAGGTCCGGGAGGGACTCGGAAGCAGCATGACCTCCACCTGGATGTCTCGTTTCCTTCTTCTCCTCGGAGCTCTCCATGCGAGGTGGGTTGCTCACGTTGGGGAAATTGCACAGAACTTGGGATAGAGTTAAAAAAATCTAAAAGATATGCTGGGAATTTCTGCAAAGTTGGGGGGAATTTTACAGTCAAGTTGAAGAGGGAATTCAAAAAAAATGTTAATAATTGGAAACTATCAGAGGGGAAAAAAAGAAGGTTTTTAAATATAGGGGATTGTTTTTATTAACAAATATGTGTGGTGGGATTTTGAAATCAGGGTTGCGAGATTATGGACATGGGAATACATATTTTAATTACAGAGTTTATTTTGTTCTAAAGACAGTAGCTTATGAAAACACTTGTTAAAATGAATGTAATCCATTTAAGCATTCTTTCCCCTAAAAAATATACAAAAAGGAAAATAGTTGTGTATTTGATGGTTTATTATTAATATGTACACATTAATGCCGTTTGGCCAATTATGCCAGTTTGGCAGTAATATAACAGCTAATTTTTCTTCATTTTCTTTGTACTTCATTACTCATTTGCACTGGCTTGTTTGTTTTACCCGCAATTCCACTGACGACCACCGGGCGGCACTGTTTCGTTTGATGCGAATTCCAAGACATGGAATCAATCATTTTGACAGTTTGTGTTCCCCAAAAATCGTGCATGGAAAAAAAAATGACCTTTGTTAAAATTATTTTTGTGCTTGCAAAACTATTTTGTGAGTGTGAAACTTCAATCAGAGCATAATTTTTTTTAAATTGCATATTTTGACAATTTAATAATGAATGTCTGAGTAATCTGAACTTGAAAAAACAAGTTTAGATCAAAATGTTGCAAAAAAACAACACTTTGGAAGGCGAAAATAAGATATTTGAACTGTTTTGTAACTGTAAAAAGAAAATTGTGAATGAATTCTTTATCTTTAACCAAGCATGTTTTATTTCATTTATTTTATTTTAGGTCCGTGACGTGCGATTACGAGGAGGACTACGAGGACGAGATCGTCCGTCTGATGTTGCCATCCAAATCTCATCAGTCAGACACCACGGAGATCCTCAACGGGCTCCTTAAGGAATATGACCGCAAGCTCAGACCCGACATTGGAGGTCAATATCAAAATTATGCATTACATTATTAACGCTTTGGTTGCCTTTGACGATGATTTATGTGCAATCCACTTGAACGGGCAGTGGTAGAATCATGAGTTATGACGCAGGCTAACATCTGCTAACGCACGAGTTGAAAAGCTTAAAAAAAATTGAATTGAATGCTTTTATTGTCATTATACAAGTATAATAAGATTCAAAGCTTCACCACCAAATGGACCAATCACAACAATAAAAAAACAGACAAATAAATAATCAGTAAATAATAAAAATAAATACCGTATTTTCACGACTATACGGCGCATCGTATTTTTAGCCGCAGTGACAGTAACGAGTGCTATTTCTGTATTTGACACACACAAAGGACGCACCGTTTTTAAAGACGCAGCCAGGCATGACAAAACATACACCAGCTTAAACATACGGACACACGCTAAAAACACGTTTTTAAAAAGGCAACGGAAGCAAAACTGAGTTGGGTTGTACTTTATTTAGCCATTTTACAATGTACTCACGTCTTCATCACCCACAAATCCATCAAAGTCCTCATTTTCTGTGCCCGAATTGAACAATTGTCCGAATGAGTCATCGAAAACGCTGAGTTTTATACATTCGTCCAGGCGGCCACCATCCATTTGCAAATAGTAGCTAGCTAGTAGCTAGCGTAACTGTTCCAACGCAGTCTTCCATGCTTCGTAAAGCTGTGTCGATGTCGATGTCCAGGCCACAATCCATTGGGTGTATTGACAAAAGAACTACATATCCCAGCGGTCACTGCGCAGTACTTTTTCTACGGGGAAATAGTGGAGTCGGTGTACCCTATCGACTGATTGATTTTATTTTATCGTGATAACCATTTTAGTATTGGTCCATATATAAAGCGCACTGGATTATAAGGCGCCCTGTCTATTTTGGAGAAAATTTAAGACTTTTATGTGCGCCTTATAGTCATGAAAATACGGTAATCAATAAGCAATAAATAAATAAGAAGTCAACATAACTGTTCCAAAAAATAACTACTTATTATGTTGACACATATTCATTTTGTTTGTTTTCTTGTTTGTTGTTGTTCATAGAATTAGATTTTCATGCACAAATGTTTTTTAGCGGTTGCTATTGGCAGCGCTAGACTAAAATAATCCTTTAAAAAAATACTAGAATTAATGTGGGTCAAAAACCTTAAAAAACAACAATACTATTTTCATGCGTACAAATGAGCACATTTTAAAAGGTTGACTTGCCTCACAAAACCAAAAAAGAACAAAAAACAACCATTTGACGCTCCTTCCCAGAACAAATTTAACTCCCATTGAATTGGACGCTTTTTCCGTCCCAAAACTTTTGTCACGGGGAGAGTCAAACGGTCACAACACCTTTTTTAGTCGCGTCCATCGCACGCCCAGCGGCAGATTGCCAATTCATCACCATGGCGACACACCTCGACCGGTCAAAGGCACTCCAACAAATGACATTGATCGATTGATTGACTCATTCATCCAATTTCATTGCTGTTATTTACTCCCTATTAATCCCAGCTGCTCTTTGTCAAAAAAAAATCTTGCTTGAAGCTTGTCGACGCATACAAATGATATTTTTCGTTTTGGAGCTGGCTCAAAAATGCTAGCATGCGGAGCTAGCCGCTAGCTAGCCAGCTAGCCAGCTATGCGCTAAATGAGTGAAGCTTCTCTCTTGGCGATATTGACTCTCCGCTGCGTTTGTTCTTTTATTTCAAAGGAAAGTAATGAAAAGTTAATCCTCCTTCTTTGATGAGTTTATATCGGAAATCAAAGATGGATTAGCCGACGCTCGGCGAAGGAGAAGAAAGAAAGACACTTCGGTTTTCTTCCGCCAATCGATCGGATAGGCTCTTCACTTTTGTACGGTTTGCATGAATGATATATTTACGCTTTCATGCACAAAATCTTTTTTTTTTGTGCGGAATGTTTGTGTTTTCTTTATTTTTTTATTTTTTGACGACATGGATCTAGGTCCAGGGTTTTAAAAATGTGGCCCGGGGGCTAATGGCGCTCCATGGGAAAATATTTTGCGGACCCCGTTTGACATTCAATTGTAATATTTGTATTCTGAGATGGATGATCAAAATATATATAAATAATTTTAAATAAAATTGATTGATTTAACTGTGTTTTGAAAAAACTATTTTGGTAAAAATATATTTTTGAAAAACTAAAATATATATATATATATATGTGGATAATTCATAATAAAATTCACAATAATATATACACTATCCAATAAACTGAATGAATTTATTGAAGGATCAAAATCAATAGTTATTAATAAATAAAAATATAAATAATTTCCCATAAAATGAATGTAAAATTTGAAGAATCAATTTTGTTCAAAAGCAATAAATGAAAAAGAATGAAAAAATCCATCACAAAAGGTCATGAGTAACAAAATAATCCTAAAAATAAATAAAATCTAATTAATTTAAAAAAATGAATAAAAACATTGTGTATTGAAAAGAAAAAAAGAAAAAAATGGCATGGCTGGTGTGTGTATTTTACCTTAGATTTTTTTTCTTAATTACCTTCGAATCAATTAACTCTTGGGTTTCAATTATGGGTAAAATACATTCTTTTTTCCTAACTACCACTTATTTGGTACTTACTTATTTAGTTATTTATTACCTATTTTTTATGTCTAAAATGTCTTTTGCTGTGTCTGTATTCTCACCCTCTTGCTACTGTGACAGTGAAATTTCCCGAATACGGGATGAATAAAGTTATCTAATCTAATCTAACACATACTTTAGCAACTGGGCTGGTATTGAATGATTTAAGATAATAACTTCCGTCCCTGAAAGAGTTAAGTGTCTTTACCCATGCGCATGTTTTACATGCAAAGTGTGTAGTGTACGTGTAATTTTTTTTTGCATACCGCTTGATTGGCTTGATCAAGCTTTGGACACGTTTTTGAGTCCCATTAGCCTCAAGCGCTGCTTCACTCTACACTAATCAGCATTCTCCTCCCCTTTCAACAGAAAAGCCCACGGTCATCGACGTGGACATTTTTGTCAACAGCATCGGACCCGTGTCCTCCATTGATATGGTGAGTGGATGACTTTTTGGATGCATTTTTCCATCCTTGCTTATGTGTTGTGGTAGTTAGCAGGTGTCTTCCCGTAAAATTTAGAAGTAAAATGTATAATTGAGTAAAAATATATCTAAGCGTATAACCCATTGAGGGATCGCTGCCAACCATTGTTCGGACGTCTAACGCCGTCTATGGCAAGATGATGCTATTGTAGCAATAGAGGCTAACACGGAGCATTAGATTAGATTAGATCACTTTATTCATCCCGTATTCAGGAAATTTGAACGCAAAAGAACAATAGCACGGTCAAAAGAAGCGATTATGAGATGCAGGACAACACTGACCCGACCCACTAAAAAATCCGGGTGATTTCTCCCTGGTGTTTTTTATTTAAATTTTGATTTTAATTTTGATTTTTTCAATGCCTCGTACCTGTGCATTTTATGTAAATGTTCTGAAATTGTTGCAAAAATCGAGAAAAAAAATCGCCCAGCTCTAATTCATGCATGAACATGTTAAATAAATCGTTAAAGAAACATTTATTATTATTATTATTATTTTTACAGCATCCATCCGTCCCCTCTCAACATCTCACCCGTTTTTGTCGAATGGGAAAATTTTTCCCACAGATTAGCAAATTGGAAATGTCTGCTATCTGACTAAATACCTCCATTTTTCTCGTTGCGCTCCCTGCAGCGGGGGCACAATTAAAGGTCGCCGGCGCCACGTGGTCCCTTTCATTATGGACTTACTGGTAATTTGCCCGCTACTCCAGCAGCCTCGACCAAAGGTCAAACGCGACGAGAAAATATTTGGGAAGCTGCAGGGGAGGTGGAAGTTTTTGTCTAAAGAAAGCGCTGCCATGGGAATTCTCGGCGTGAGGTCTCACTTAGCGCTGAAATACAGTAATAACAGTAATTTTAGCTGCATGCGGCGAGAAATGTACGCTGGTAGTACATGCATCATCAAGGTGATCGTGTGGCTTTGCGGAGGATGTTCGTGAGGGACGATAATTGATTCCAAACCAAAATGGCTGACTCCCTTTTCCATTTCAACTATGTTTGTGTATCTTTAAAATGGCTTGGAACAACTTCTGGGTATCGATTGGTGAAATTGATGTTGAAGGTTTGTTTTTCTTTCCAAAAAGGGTTGCAGTTGGAGAACTTCTTTCAACCAAATGGTTGGCTTTTTTAGTTTTTCAGATTTTTTTTTTGTGCATCATCTTATGATAGTTCACCAATTTTTTTTTTAATGCTAAATGTGTTTTAATGGGGTCATTTTTGGAACTTTCCAGGTGTTGTTAATGAGTAAGGAAGAGATAGTTAAAAACAATTTTTTTAGACTATTTTTAGTAATTATATTATGATAGTTCACCAAATTTTTAAGCTCCCATATTTACTCGCATATAAGCTGCCCCCCGTATAAGCCGCACCCTGAAAATTGCTTTGAAATTGTTGAATTTTACCATTTCTCGTGTATAAGCCGCCCCCTGATTCCCAATTTTCACCTCCATATTCATGGTTTTAATAGGGAGTACAAATGTGTTACTTTGAAGAGAAAATCTTAAGAGTCATCGCATGAGGTATTTCTGAGATACTGTACAAGTGAGTTTTTTCACGTTTTATGCTAGATAAGTTTTTCATTCATAGACGTCAAAATATTTTTTTTCGCATTTTATCTGTTTATCGTTTCCCTATTTTGGCGTTTCGTCGTTGTTACTTCAAGCTGTTTTGTGAATGTCGCCTTCTAAGCCGTACCCTCGATTCAGTTTTTTTTTTTGCCTGACAAATGGGGCTTATATGCGAGTATGTACGGTAATTGGTTTTTAAAGGGGCAGTTGGGGTCATTTTTGGAATTTTCCGGGTGTTGTTGATAATCATAATAGTTCACCAAATTTTTACGCTGTGTTTTAAAGGATTATTGGGGTTGTTTTTCGAACTTTACAGGTGTTTTTAATGAGTGAGGAGTGGATGCTTCAAATCAAAATGGCTGACTTTTCAGCATGACCTTTTGTGAACATGTTGTGACAGATTAATTTTTTCGACTGTTTTTAGTAATTATGTTATGATAGTTCACCAAATTTTTAAGCTACCGTATTTACTCGCATATAAGATGTCCCCTTGTATAAGCCACACCCTGAAAATTGCCTTGAAATTTTTGAATTTTACAATTTCTCGCGTATAAGCCACCCTCGTGATTCCCAATTTTCACCTCCATATTCATGGTTTTAATAGGGAGTACAAATGTGTTACTTTGAAGGGAAAATCTTAAGTCATTGCACGTGGTATTTCTGAAATAGTGTACAAGAGAGTTTTTTCACGTTTTATGCTAGATAGTTTTGTTTTTCTTGAATTTCATTCTTAGACGTCAAAATAATCTGCTATCTTTTCTCTATTTTGGCTTTATGGCATTTCGTGGTTGTTACCTTGCAGTTTCGTGCATGTCGCCTTAAAGCCGTACCCTCGATTCAGTCATTTTTTTTGCCCGACAAATGCGGCTTATATGCGAGTAAATACGGTAATTGTTTTTTGAAGGGTGAATTGGTGTCATTTTTGGAACTTTCCAAGTGTTTTATTGAGTAAGGAATGGATGCTTCAAATGAAAATGGCTGACTTTTCAGCACGTTTCTTTGAGACCTTTTGTGAACAGAAATGTTCACCAAATTTTTAACTGATTGGTTTTGAAACGATGACTTGGGCTCATTTTTGGAATTTTCCAAGTGTTGGTAATGAGCAAGAAATGAACCCTTCAAATCAAAATGGCCCGCTTTTGAGTATGACTCTTTGAGACTTTTTTATAATGGACCTAGTCTTCTGTTTTGGCTAGATTGAAAACGGGAGAAAATTGTAGATGAATTAGGATCAGGAGAAATTGGACCATGTCGTTACCGCAAATCGTGATCGACGAAATTTAACCATTTTCCAAATCGGTGCCCCAAAATGAGCCATCATCACCCTCTTATTAGTTGCAAAATTTCACGCCACCCATGCCGGTGCTTCCAGGAATACCAAATCGACATAATCTTCGCGCAGACGTGGACCGACAGCCGTCTCCGCTACAACAGCACCATGAAGATTTTAACCTTGAACAGCAACATGGTGGGCCTCATCTGGCTCCCGGACACCATCTTCCGCAACTCCAAGAATGCCGACGCCCACTGGATCACCATGCCCAATCAGCTGCTGCGGATATGGAATGACGGCAAGATCCTCTACACCTTGAGGTAACGCCAATTATCGCCTTTTGACGTATTTACCAGTTACGTCGTCGGAAGTGTTGGTTTCGGAGAACCTCATTTGCTGATTGCACAATGAAATGTCAGCGGGTATTAAATGTGCCATGACTTAATGGAAGTAAATAACCATGACATTTGTGGCAGCTTTAGCTAGAGTGGAGAAAAAAAAAGCAAATTTTTCTTCCGTTTCTCACTTCTCGCTGCTTTCTAAAGGTTAAGATAGTTAAAGCTGCACTTTGGGGTGCTAAAATGCCGGAAAGAGGATCTACAAGTTATTTTTTTTATGCGTTTGGATAAATGGCTAGTCAGAATAACATTATTTTGTTGTTGTTGTTTTCTTAATATTAGATGTGATTGGATTGGATAACTTTATTCATCCGTATTCGTGAAATTTCATTGTGGCAGTAGCAAGAGGGTGATTAGACTGAACAACAAAGCAAAAGCACAAAGTACCAAGCAAATCATGGTAAATAGCTGCGACTTGTTATGTAGCTATTATCACATCAGGGGTACTTTATTGAATTGGAGAGATTGGATCTCACTGAGATCATTTGTTGTGTTTTTCTTTTTAAAATAAACCAAAGAAAAATTATTATTATTTATTATTATAGACCAGGCATGGCCGCCATAAACAAAAAAAAGTAGGATCACCCCCATTACTTGTTTGCGCACCTATACAGAAATACAAGTACACAAGTACAATTGTCAAAAAGTGTATATTAATTAATTATTAATAGCTATTAGAATGTCAAAAGACTGTAATGTATTCATATCTAAATATAATGTATTCTAAATATATTTAAAAATGTAACTACTTTAAATACTGTACTCAGAGAAAATAGTTCCTTTCTACTTGATATAAATCCAAAAATGGGAGTTTTAGTCTAAGTCCTTTGTCTTCTTGTGCCCATGGGTGCATTGTCTGCGATATTCAAGAGATAATGTAATGTAGTAATATTTAAATATAATGTATATATTTAAAAATGTAACTACTTTTAAATACGGTACTCACAGTGAAAATAGTTCTTCTCCGCTTTATATAAATCCCAAAAAACAGGTGAATGGGAATTTTAGTCTATGTCCTTTGTCTTCTTGTGGCCGTGGGTCCATTGTCTGCGATATTCGAGGGATAATGTAATGTATTAATATTTAAACATAATGTATATATTTAATAATGTAACTACTTTAAATACTGTACTCACAGTGAAAATAGTTCCTTTCTGCTTTATATAAATCCAAAAATGGGAGTTTTAGTCTAAGTCCTTTGGCTTCTTGTGCCCGTGGGTCCATTGTTTGCGATATTCGAGAGATAATGTAATGTATTAATATTTACATATAATGTATATATTTAAAAATGTAACAACTGTAAATTCTGTACCACTCACAGTAAAAATAGTTCCTCTCTGCTTAATATAAATAAAAAAAAACAGGTAAATGGGAATTTTAGTCCAAATCCTTTGTCTTCTTGTTCCCATGGGTCCATTGTCTGCGATATTCGAGGGATAATGTAATGTTTTAATATTTAAATATAATGTATATATTTTAAAAAGTAACTACTTTAAATATTGTACTCACGGTGAAAATAGTTCCTCTCCGCTTGATATAAATCCAAAAACAGATGAATGGGAATTCTAGTCTAAGTCCTTTGTCTTGTGTCCATGGGTCAATTGTCTGCGATATTTGAGGGATAACTGTATTCCATTTTTCTGTTGGCCAGAAGCAGAGTCACGTCCTAAGAAATTCCCCTTAGAAAACCACTTATCTACATAAGGGTCGCGGGGGGTGCTGGAGCCTATCACAAAATCTGAAAATTTTCTATACCCACCACGAAATATGATTTTGGACCTTTGTCAGCTCTGTAAAACATAATAATATAAATAATAAGATATATCATACGTCATTGTGTTGAGATGAGTGCAAGTAATGCCATGCATTTAAAATTGAGAGGCCATATTGCCCAGAATTGGACATCTTTACCTCAGTGTGAATCAAATGAAATAGATGGCAGATAAAAAGATGACATTTAAATTATAGAAGGCACTGGAGTAGCTTCCAATTATTCTGTTTTGATCGAAAGATTTTACCGAAGTGTGGTTTGACACAGGGACAAATGACTGAGCTGTTAACAACGAACCAAAACAACCAGGCCTTCGCCAAAAGTGCACCAGTAAAAAAAATGGGCTTTTTAATAAGAGAAGTTATTCACTTTTTAATGGCTATGCTCGTCTTGTAGAGCCGACATGCGTAAATGTAAGATAATTACTATTCATTAAATCCGATGTTAATGGAGCCCAACATGCTGCCGTTTCGCTTTCTCGCTCACATGTGCCGTGTATGATGATTTTCAACTTGTATGCTAAAATGTCCCTGGGATCATAATCTTCTGCACTTACTTCCTACTAAGAACCACTATCTATATACCCATTTTAGGCGACACTTTTCTAATGAGTCAATCTTACTTTCAATGACGTCATCGGTTTCGACTATGCGCAGGTAAACCGTTACATTAATTATTTTTTTTTACCATCAAATTTCAATCATGGAATCTATTGGAAATCGCTCAGAAAATCGGATTCGAGTCAAAAAGATTGGATTTTTAAAAATATGTATTGGTTTATACTTTTAGATATTAACTCATTAGATGCTATAGATGGCCAGGGGTGTCCAATCCAATTTGATTAGGGGGGTTGGCAGTCGCCATCAATAGTAGTAAAACTGATCACTTGCTATGGTAATGAGTTAAGATAATTAAACAAAAAATATCGATTAAAAAGCATATTTTCTCATATTTTATATTTCAACTATTATATTAACCTTGCACTCAAAAAAGTGAATGTCCAACTAAAATGGCTTAATTTATTACATTGGTTGACCATGTTTACTCACTGTATGAGTTTATTTTTGTTTCACCCATTTATATTAGACTAGATTAGATTAGATAACTTTATTCATCCCGTATTTGGGAAATTTGGGTTTCTTTTTTGTGTGTTTTTGAGTGTAAAAAGCCATGCACGGCATGCAAAATGAGCACCTGAAAATAACAGCGGCCATTTTTTTTCTGTCAACAGACTGACCATTAACGCCGAGTGCCAGCTGCGGCTGCACAACTTTCCCATGGACCAACATTCATGTCCGCTCGTCTTCTCCAGCTGTGAGTATACCGCACTAATTTTATATTTCAACCGGTTCAATGTGTCGTCAAAGCATTCAATTTTTTTTTTTATTGTTACCGTATTGGCCCGAATATAAGACATTTTTTTTGCATTGAAATAAGACAAAAAGTCGGGGTCGTCTTACATTCAGGGTCTAGACCACTGGTGTCAAAGTGACGGCCCGGGGGCCAAATCTGGCCCGCCACATCATTTTGTGCGGCCCGAGAAAGTAAATCATGAGTGCCGACTTTCTGTTTTAGGATCAAATTCAAATGAAGATTATAGATGTATATTATATTTCCTGATTTTCCCCTTTTTAAATCAATAATTGCAAATTTTTTAATCCCATTTTTTTCTTTGGTGTTTTTAGTTCAAAAAGCATTTTGTAAAATCTAAAAATAAATATATACAAATATTTTCTTTTTTTCACTTTAATATTGAACACAATTAAAAGATATATTTTGTTTCCTTTTAAAATGAAAAACAAATGATTAAAAGACATTTTCCTTTAAAAAAGCTCGAATAAACATTGTTTTAGATCTATAAAAAAACGGAATATTTAGGGCTTTTGATCCACTTCTTTTAATCAGATTTGTTTTTAAAATATCTAAATATTATATCTAAAATGGTCCAGCCCACATGAAATCAAGTTAACGTTAATGCGGCCCACGAACCAACCCAAGTTCGACACCCTTGGTCTAGACGTTATACCAGTTCACAATCACAAGGCTAGAAGGCGCCAGATATATTTTTAAAGCCAATGCTAAACACTTTGATGGTAAATGGAGTTATTGCATTTTTTTTGTTTTATCTGAGTAGATTGGTTCATTTACATTTCAAAAACCTGAAGCCATTCATTTACAAATGTGGTTGCACTTTAGTTTAAATGTTTACATATTAACATGTGATAGACAGTTTTTGCATGATTTAAATGACGCAAAATAACATCTCTCGAATATATCATTATAGTCATTTGTTTCAGATGTACAGTCAGTATTTTCTATGTAAAAATTGCAATTTGGTGTTCAAAAAGTCTTTTTTCCCAAACTCGAGTCCCGCAAAAAACGGGGTCGTCTTATATTCGGACCAATACGCTACTTATTCAAAACTATTTGAAAAGCATTAGAAAATCTGTCACAAAATCTGAAAAATAAACGGGGTCGTCTTATATTTGGGCCAATACGGTACTTATTCAAAACTATTTGAAAAGCATTAGAAAATCTTTCACAAAATCTGAAAAAATATGATTTTTGACGTTTGGCAGTGCTAGTTTCGATTTCATACCCGGTTATCGCCCAATGATTTGAGACACCCGATGAATGGTTACTTTGGTTCAAATAGTCATGGCGTAAAATAGAATCCATCACCCCAGCACATGTAAATATGGATTCTTTTTTTACAGGGCCTTTCAAAGGAGGCACTTAGCCGTAAATGAACGGCATTCACTCTGACGCGATCGGTCGCCGCGGGGTGCGGCGGGAGGGATTGAAGAACTGAAAGCCGTTCACCTTTACTTAAGTCAGTGGATGTGACAGCGTTGCCGTGGCGACCAGTTCACCGGGAGTCCATTCCAAAGGGTGAACGGGAGGGGGGCGTGTCTCTCGGGCTCTTCCGCTAATCAACGCATTACAATGCGTGTTTGCAGCCCACCGCAACCGTTAGCATGTTAGCGTCGGGTCAATTCTCAATCCAAATAGAACGTGACGGATACTCAACAAGGGCTAATTTATTGCTAAAGATTGTTGCTTGAAAAACAAGCCGCACGCCACATCAGCAGTTTGAAAGCCTTTGGCGACCTATCAATTTCACACCCAATCTTACCCTGCCCAACGGCAATTTATACTCATTCTCAACAATTAGACCTGGGCAAAAAGTACTAATTGTTTTTCTCCCAATCTTGATGAATGACTCCAATTAACTTCCACGGCGCGCTCATCAGACATTAATGGGGCTCTTTGTGTTTCAATCACCATTTTTTATCACGAAAATGTTACGGTAGGAACGTCGCCAAACGGGTGTTTATTGCTTCGAATCAATTAAAAAGTGGATGGAAAATATTTTAATTTTTATTTATACACTGCTAATGCGGGTCAAATCTTGCGGGAGCTTTTACAAATTGAGTTCGTCAGCGCTATGGCAGGTTTTTTGTCATTTCATTATTTTTATAGAATTCTTATTTCTGGTAATTCATGTGTGCCGATATGGTCATTTATTTCAAAATAGAGAAAAGATTAACAGATAAAACGCTAAACAAAATTTCTTTTGATGTTTATGAATGAAATTCAAGTGAAAAAACGTATCTTGCATAAACGAGAGCTTATACGAGGGAAATTGTAAAATTAAACGATTTTAAGGGAATTTTAAGGATGCGGCTTATACGCGGAGGCGGCTAATATGCAAGAAAATACATTTCTGACATTTTTACCTTTTATTGGTTGCCGTTGATACCAATTGACAGCCAATCCAATGATCAGTCATTTAGCGCTGTCGATAAACGGATGTGAATACACGACCATAAAAGCGTGAAATCGAGAAAATTCTCTGATTTTGTTCGCATAAGTACAGTTTGATGCCACGATAATTTGAACATATATAATAATTAGTGACCGGACGCTTGGTCGACCGGACGTTTGGTCGACCGGACGTTTGGTCGACCGGACGTTTGGTCGACCGGACGTTTGGTCGACCGGACGTTTGGTCGACCGGACGTTTGGTCGACCGGACGTTTGGTCGACCGGACGCTTGGTCGGACGGACGCTTGGTCGGACGGACGCTTGGTCGGACGGACGCTTGGTCGGACGGACGCTTGGTCGACCGGACGCTTGGTCGACCGGACGCTTGGTCGACCGGACGCTTGGTCGACCGGACGCTTGGTCGACCGGACGCTTGGTCGACCGGACGCTTGGTCGACCGGACGCTTGGTCGACCGGACGCTTGGTCGACCGGACGCTTGGTCGACCGGACGCTTGGTCGACCGGACGCTTGGTCGACCGGACGCTTGGTCGACCGGACGCTTGGTCGACCGGACGCTTGGTCGACCGGACGCTTGGTCGACCGGATGTTTGGTCGCCGGGTTCACTCGCTGTCAAATTATGACAGAGTTTACTGTTGTTATTTTGATATTAGATTATTTAGATATTAAACTCACTCTCTCTCTCTCATGATTATAATTTTGAGAGCTGGTTTCAACAGTAACAACCCGGCGACCAACCGTCCATTCTACCAAACGTCCGGGGACCAAACGTCTTTCGACCAAACGTCCGAGTACCTAATAATTTAATATAATAAAAAATAATTTGCCCAAACTATCCCTTTTTCGCTTAATCGTCACGACATGGTTTTGCTAGTCGTGATTGAATTTAATCACGTTTTCTGGGTTTTGTGTCTGTCGTGTCCTCGAACGGGTACTACACAAAAATTATAGTCCTAAAGATGAAAATCAGTTTTTTTTTTAATATTCTCTCCTCTGTTTTGAATTGTGTCAGACGGGTACCCACGAGATGAGCTGATCTACAAGTGGAGACGCCATTCGGTGGAGACGTCCGACCAAAAGTCCTGGCGCCTTTACCAGTTTGACTTCCTGGGCCTGAGAAACACCACTGACATCCTCAAAACCGCGGCAGGTATTCCTTTCAAACCCTAAAGTCTTCAGTAAATGCATCTCGAGGCATACTGGATTCAGGTTTTGGCTCACCTTCTGCAGGCGATTACATGGTGATGACAGTCTACTTCGACTTGAGGAGACGGATGGGCTACTTCACCATCCAGACGTACATTCCTTGCATTCTCACCGTGGTCCTCTCGTGGGTCTCCTTCTGGATCAAGAAGGATGCCACGCCGGCCAGGACCGCTTTGGGTAAGTTGAAAAAAAATTCCAATCCACTTTTTGCACGGCAACGCGCTCGTAACATAACATAGACAAATTTAAATGAACTTGGATTACCATGCAGACACACTCAAAAATAAATTTAATCTAACTTTACACTAAACTTAGTTGTAATTTTGTTTTACATTTTGATACCTTCTCCCGGGGTTGGCTCTATTGGCCCCGCCTCCACACTGACTTTCAGTCAATATCGAGGGTTGTTTGTGATAGGTTCATTAATAGATATACTTTAATAAAAGGAAAGACATCAGAGCACATAATCCAGCGTTAATTTGCAAGTGAGAATCCATCCTGACTCGTCCCTGTCACAGATTATTCTAAAGAAAGACATCCTCTTCTGTCCATTTAGTTGAATTAGAATCAAAACAATTAAGGTAATCTTATTCAAAACAATTGCATAAGGTAACCGAATAACACAATGAAGGTCAAAAAACAACTGCAACAACAATTGCATATCAGGTCTTCAAAACAACAATTAAGGTCGGAAACCAAAAACAACTGCATAAGAATTTACACAAGCAAGCAAAACAATTTCCATATTAGGTGAAGCGAGCAACACTATTTTAAAACAATATGCGAGTATTTTCAGAAGTCGATTCGATTATTGCCATCTGCTCCGGAATCCAAGTCAAAGCAATTTAAGAGTCCTTCACAGATCTTCATTGCGAACCCAGATCAACAGTCCTCGGAGCCCGGGACTGGGTGAGCTGTCAGGTCAATAGTCCTCGGAATTGGGCAAAACAATTAAGCCATGTCCTTTGGTAACAGTTGTACTGAGCGTTTGTCTGCCTATAATGATTAATATTTCACTTATACATATAATGATTAATATTCCACACATACATATAATGATTAATATTTCTTTGTTGTACACACATATAATAGTACCCAAAATAACTCCAACAGTTTGCTTTTGTATTCCCTTCAAAATCTTCCCAAAATGATGCCCACAAATGTCCTCACAATAGGATACCGCACGACCACTTGCCAACTAGAAGTAGTATATACTCCCCTCGTGTTAGCGATCGCTCCGCCATTCGCAATGACTAACATACAGCGACATCTACAGAATCTTGAATTTAGTCCATGCAAAAAGTAGGTTTAAGTGCGCCCTATGTGGGTAAATATGTGCCGCGTTGCATTTTGACGGTTTATTATCGCTTAATAAGGAGAATTGCAATCATTAATAAGGGGAGCAATTGGCCCAGGTTGACAGGTATGGAATCATGCCCACTTAGAACCTTTACTAGAAAGCCAAACGTGTTAAAGTGGTGGCCCGGGGGCCAAATCTGCCCCGCCGCATCATTTTGTGTGGCCCGGGAAAGTAAATGATGAGTGCCGACTTTCTGTTTTAGGATCAAATTAAAATGAAGAGTATAGATGTATATTCAATTTCCTGATTTCCCCCTTTTAAATCAATAATTGTAATTGTTTAATCCATTTTTTCTGTGTTTTTAGTTAAAAAAACATTTTGTAAAATCTAAAACTATATTTAAAAAAAGCTAAAATAAACATTGTTCTAGATCTATTAAAAAATGGAATATTCAAGGCTTTTAATCCAGTTCTTTTAATCCATTAATTTAAAAAAAAATCTAAATATTAGATTTAAAATGGTCCGGCCCACATAAAATCGAGTTGATGTTAATGCGGCCTGCGAACCAACCCGAGTCTGACACCCTTGTCGTAAACCCTGACTTGAAACCCGACTCAAATAGTTGATTTGAAAAGTATCGGTAACCAACTGTGTTATGCGGCAGGGTGTCCAGGTGTGTGTAAGCAGGCCAGGCTTGAGGAAAAAAAGGGAAAGAAACAGTGGGTTATGGGCCTAAAATAACTGGGGCCAGCCAGCTGGTTGCCACAGTAACATCGGTATTCGCACAAGGGAGCGAGAAAAAGTCATACACAGATGTGCTAGGAACACTGGACATTAAGAACATCCTGTTTTTAGCTTTATTCTATTTACTGAGAGGACATTAAGGGTGATTCATACCAGGAAAATCTGGAGTACGTTTTTTTTTGTATGGTCTGACCCAAAATGTTTGACGCACTTCCTTTTGAAATGTGTCCGACATTAACAAGTAACCTTTGACATTTCGTTTATTTTAGCCGAGGCTGTCAGCACAACACTTCAGATCCGGATCAGGGCGTATTTAATAGTACTAAAATGTGTTTAATAGTACACTAAAATTAGACGGATTTCGCAGAGGAGAGAGAGAGACTTTCGCACGGCAACACGCTTGTAACATAACATAAATAAATTTAAATGAACTTGGATTACGATGCAGACACACACAAAAATAAGTTTTATCTAACCTTACACTAAAGTTAATTCTAATTTTGTTTGACATTTTGATACCTTTCTTGGCTCTATTGGCCCCGCCTCCACCCTGACTTTCAGATGCAACTTATCGAGGGTTTTTTGCTTTTGTATTCCCTTCAAAATATTCCCAAAATGATGCACACAAATGTCCTCACAATAGGATAACGCACGACCACTTCCCAATGAGAAGTAGTACTCCTCTCGTATTAGCGATCGCTCCGCCATTCGCACTGACTAACGGGAAACAAAAAACACTGAAAAAATGTGATAGGTTTATTAATAGATATACTTTAATGAAAACAGAGAGACATCGTTGACATATTGCAGCTTTGAAACTTGCAAGTGAGAATCGTCCTGGCTCGTCCTCGCCACCGTGACATTCTGAAGAAACGGCATCCTCCTCTGTCCATTTAGTCGCGCATAATCAAAACACTTAAGGTAATCAGATTCAAACAATTGCATAAGCTAACCGAATAACACCATTAAGGTAAAAAAACAACTGCCACAACAATTGCATATCAGGTCGGAAACCAAAAACACCCGTGTAAGAATTTGCACAAGTAAGCATAATAATTTCATAGGGTAAACCGGGCGACAGTATTTTTAAACAATATGCGAGTATTTTCGGAAGTTGATTCGATTATCGCAATCTGCCGGAATCCAAGTCAAAGCAATTTAAGAGTCCTTCACAGATCTTCATTGCAAACTCAGATCAACAGTCCTCGGCCTGGAACATGGTGATCTGTCCAGTCAATAGTCCTGAAAACAATTATAATGTCCTCGAAGCCAGCTGCCCTGTAGAGTGACCTCGAGCTTGCTCGGTCCCAAACTAAAATAAAGCTCCTAAACATATTAATGATTAATGCACATATAATAACATCCCAGAATAACCCCAACAAAATGCAACGCTGTATGCTCGTATATCAAAATTTGTCTCGTATCTCAAGATAAATATTTGCGAAAAATTTTACTCGTACGGTGAAACCAATCGCGTGCAAAGGTGAAAATGATGCTATCGTGTAAAAACTGTCACGCCAAAATATAACATTCATTTTAATGTCAAATGCCTGAAAAGTTGAAAAACTGTCGAGTTATCTTGAAACCTGATTTTAACCGGAGCACCGCTTTTGTGGCAGGCATCACCACGGTGCTTACCATGACCACGCTGAGTACCGTAGCCAGAACGTCTCTGCCCCGCGTGTCCTACGTGACGGCCATGGACCTTTTCGTCACGGTCTGCTTCCTGTTTGTCTTTGCCGCCTTGATGGAGTACGCCACCTTGAACTATTACTCCGCCAGCACCCGAAGACCGCGATGCATGGAGAGGAAACGGCGCGTAAGTACCTGTAGAGTAAGGCTTTTTTCGTAAAAAATGACCATTTATAGTAAGGCCTTTTTCGTAAAAAAATACCATGTATAGTAAGGCTTTTTTCGTTAAAAATGACCATGTATAGTAAGGCTTTTTTTAAAAAAAGACCATGGGTTAGGGTTAGGCTTAGTTTTAGGCTTAGTCTGAGGTTTAGGCTTTTTTCCGTTAAAAACGACATGGTATAGTAAGGCTTTTTAGTATAGTAAGGCTTTTTTTCGTAAAAAACGACATAGTATAGTAAGGCTTTAAAAAAAAAAAAAAAAGACCATGGTTAGTTTTAGGCTTAGGCTTTTTTTGTAAAAAAAAAACGACATAGTATAGTAGGGTTTTTTTCTTAAAAAACAACATAGTATAGTAAGGCTTTTTTTCTTAAAAAAACGACATAGTATAGTTAGGCTTTTTGTTGTAAAAAAACGACATAGTATAGTAAGGCTTTTTTTCGTGAAAAAACGACATAGTATAGTAAGGCTTTTTTTAAAAAAAGACCATGGTTAGGGTTAGGCTTAGTTTTAGGCTTAGTCTTAGGTTTAGGCTTTTTTTTGTAAAAAAAAACGACATAGTATAGTAGGGCTTTTCTTCTTAAAAAACAACATAGTATAGTAAGGCTTTTTTCGTGAAAAAAACGACATAGTATAGTAAGGCTTTTTTCGTGAAAAAACGACATAGTATAGTAAGGCTTTTTTCGTGAAAAAAACGACATAGTATAGTAAGGCTTTTTTCGTGAAAAAAACGACATAGTATAGTAAGGCTTTTTTCGTGAAAAAAACGACATAGTATAGTAAGGCTTTTTTTGTGAAAAAACGACATAGTATAGTAAGGCTTTTTTTGTGAAAAAACGACATAGTATAGTAAGGCTTTTTTCGTGAAAAAAACGACATAGTATAGTAAGGCTTTTTTCGTGAAAAAAATGACATAGTATAGTAAGGCTTTTTTCGTGAAAAAACGACATAGTATAGTAAGGCTTTTTTCGTGAAAAAAACGACATAGTATAGTAAGGCTTTTTTCGTGAAAAAAACGACATAGTATAGTAAGGCTTTTTTCGTGAAAAAACGACATAGTATAGTAAGGCTTTTTTCGTGAAAAAAACGACATAGTATAGTAAGGCTTTTTTCGTGAAAAAAACGACATAGTATAGTAAGGCTTTTTTCGTGAAAAAACGACATAGTATAGTAAGGCTTTTTTCGTGAAAAAACGACATAGTATAGTAAGGCTTTTTTCGTGAAAAAAACGACATAGTATAGTAAGGCTTTTTTCGTGAAAAAACGACATAGTATAGTAAGGCTTTTTTCGTGAAAAAAACGACATAGTATAGTAAGGCTTTTTTCGTGAAAAAAACGACATAGTATAGTAAGGCTTTTTTCGTGAAAAAACGACATAGTATAGTAAGGCTTTTTTCGTGAAAAAAACGACATAGTATAGTAAGGCTTTTTTCGTGAAAAAAACGACATAGTATAGTAAGGCTTTTTTTCGTGAAAAAAACGACATAGTATAGTAAGGCTTTTTTCGTGAAAAAACGACATAGTATAGTAAGGCTTTTTTCGTGAAAAAACGACATAGTATAGTAAGGCTTTTAAAAAAAAGACCATGGGTTAGGCTTAGTTTTAGGCATTTTTTTGTAAAAAAACGACATAGTATAGTAAGGCTTTTTGTTGTAAAAAACGACATAGTATAGTAAGGCTTTTAAAAAAAACGACATAGTATAGTAAGGCTTTTAAAAAAAACGACATAGTATAGTAAGGCTTTTTTTTTCTTTAAAAAACGACATAGTATAGTAAGGCCTTTTCGTGAAAAAACGACATAGTATAGTAAGGCTTTTTTTTTAAAAAAGACCATGGGTTAGCCTTAAATTTAGGCTTAGTCTGAGGTTTAGGCTTTTTCTTGTAAAAAAACGACATAGTATAGTAAGGCTTTTTTTTTTAAAAGACCATGGTTAGGGTTAGGCTTAGTTTTAGGCTTTTTTTGTAAAAAATGACAGTATAGTACTGCTTTTTTTCTTTAAAAAACGACATGGTATAGTAAGGCTTTTTTCGTGAAAAAACGACATAGTATAGTAAGGCTTTAAAAAAAAAAAAGACCATGGATTAGGCTTAGTTTTAGGCTTAGTCTGAGGTTTAGGCTTTTTTTGTTAAAAAAAACGACATGGTATAGTAAGGCTTTTTGTTGTACAAAACGACATAGTATAGTAAGGCTTTTTTTGTGAAAAAACGACATAGTATAGTAAGGCTTTTTTTGTGAAAAAAACGACATAGTATAGTAAGGCTTTTTTTGTGAAAAAACGACATAGTATAGTAAGGCTTTTTTTGTGAAAAAATGACATAGTATAGTAAGGCTTTTTTCGTGAAAATAACGACATAGTATATTAAGGCTTTTTTTTTAAAGACCATGGGTTGGGGTTAGGCTTAGTCTGAGGTTTAGGCTTTTTTTTGTAAAAAAATGACATACTATAGTAAGGCTTTAAAAAAAAACGACATAGTGTAATAAGGCTTTTTTTCATGAAAAAAACGACATAGTATAGTAAGGCTTTTTAAAAAAAAAGACCATGGTTAGGGTTAGGCTTAGTTTTAGGCTTAGTCTTAGGTTTAGGCTTTTTTTTGTAAGAAATGACATAGTATAGTAAGGCTTTTTTTCTTAAAAAACGACATAGTATAGTAAGGCTTTTTTCATGAAAAAACGACATAGTATAGTAAGGCTTTTTTCATGAAAAAACGACATAGTATAGTAAGGCTTTTTTCATGAAAAAACGACATAGTATAGTAAGGCTTTTTTTTTAAAGACCATGGGTTAGGGTTAGGCTTAGTCTGAGGTTTAGGCTTTTTTTTTGTAAAAAAAACGACATACTATAGTAAGGCTTTAAAAAAAAAAAACGACATAGTGTAATAAGGCTTTTTTTCGTGAAAAAACGACATAGTATAGTAAGGCTTTTTTTCGTGAAAAAAACGACATAGTATAGTAAGGCTTTTTTCGTGAAAAAAACGACATAGTATAGTAAGGCTTTTTTTTGAAAAAACGACATAGTATAGTAAGGCTTTTAAAAAAAAAAGACCATGGTTAGGGTTAGGCTTAGTTTTAGGCTTAGTCTTAGGTTTAGGCTTTTTTTTGTAAGAAATGACATAGTATAGTAAGGCTTTTTTTGTGAAAAAACGACATAGTATAGTAAGGCTTTTTTCGTGAAAAAAACGACATAGTATAGTAAGGCTTTTTTCGTGAAAAAACGACATAGTATAGTAAGGCTTTTTTCGTGAAAAAACGACATAGTATAGTAAGGCTTTTTTCGTGAAAAAACGACATAGTATAGTAAGGCTTTTTTTTTTAAAGACCATGGGTTAGGGTTAGGCTTAGTCTGAGGTTTAGGCTTTTTTTTTTTTAAAAAACGACATACTATAGTAAGGCTTTTAAAAAAAAAACGACATAGTGTAATAAGGCTTTTTTTCGTGAAAAAACGACATAGTATAGTAAGGCTTTTTTCGTGAAAAAAACGACATAGTATAGTAAGGCTTTTTTGTGAAAAAACGACATAGTATAGTAAGGCTTTTTTTGTGAAAAAACGACATAGTATAGTAAGGCTTTTTTTGTGAAAAAACGACATAGTATAGTAAGGCTTTTTTTGTGAAAAAACGACATAGTATAGTAAGGCTTTTTTCGTGAAAAAACGACATAGTATAGTAAGGCTTTTTTCGTGAAAAAACGACATAGTATAGTAAGGCTTTTTTTTTTAAAGACCATGGGTTAGGGTTAGGCTTAGTCTGAGGTTTAGGCTTTTTTTCGTGAAAAAACGACATAGTATAGTAAGGCTTTTTTTGTGAAAAAAACGACATAGTATAGTAAGGCTTTTTTTTTAAAGACCATGGGTTAGGGTTAGGCTTAGTCTGAGGTTTAGGCTTTTTTTGTGAAAAAACGACATACTATAGTAAGGCTTTTAAAAAAAAAAAACGACATAGTGTAATAAGGCTTTTTTTCGGGAAAAAACGACATAGTATAGTAAGGCTTTTTTCGTGAAAAAACGACATAGTATAGTAAGGCTTTTTTTGTGAAAAAACGACATAGTATAGGAAGGCTTTTTTTTTTAAAGACCATGGGTTAGGGTTAGGCTTAGTCTGAGGTTTAGGCTTTTTTTTTGTAAAAAACCGACATACTATAGTAAGGCTTTAAAAAAAAAAAACGACAGTGTAATAAGGCTTTTTTTCGTGAAAAAACGACATAGTATAGTGAGGCTTTTTTTCGTAAAAAACGACATAGTATAGTAAGGCTTTTTCGTAAAAAAACAACATAGTATAGCAAGGCTTTTTCGTAAAAAAAACGACATAGTATCGTAAGGCTTTTTTTGTGAAAAAACGACATAGTATAGCAAGGCTTTTTCGTAAAAAAAAACGACATAGTATAGTAAGGCTTTTTTCGTGAAAAAACGACATAGTAAAGTAAGGCTTTTTTCGTGAAAAAACGACATAGTATAGTAAGGCTTTTTTTGTGAAAAAACGACATAGTATAGTAAGGCTTTTTTTGTGAAAAAACGACATAGTATAGGAAGGCTTTTTTTTTTTAAAGACCATGGGTTAGGGTTAGGCTTAGTCTGAGGTTTAGGCTTTTTTTTTGTAAAAAACCGACATACTATAGTAAGGCTTTAAAAAAAAAAAAACGACAGTGTAATAAGGCTTTTTTTCGTGAAAAAACGACATAGTATAGTGAGGCTTTTTTTCGTAAAAAACGACATAGTATAGTAAGGCTTTTTCGTAAAAAAACGACATAGTATAGCAAGGCTTTTTCGTAAAAAAAACGACATAGTATCGTAAGGCTTTTTTTGTGAAAAAACGACATAGTATAGCAAGGCTTTTTTGTAAAAAAAAACGACATAGTATAGTAAGGCTTTTTTCGTGAAAAAACGACATAGTAAAGTAAGGCTTTTTTCGTGAAAAAACGACATAGTATAGTAAGGCTTTTTTTCGTAAAAAACGACATAGTATAGTAAGGCTTTTTTTTTTAAAGACCATGGGTTAGGGTTAGGCTTAGTCTGAGGTTTAGGCTTTTTTTTGTAAAAAAACGACATACTATAGGAAGGCTTTAAAAAAAAAAAAAACGACAGTGTAATAAGGCTTTTTTTCGTGAAAAAACGACATAGTATAGTAAGGCTTTTTTTCGTAAAAAACGACATAGTATAGTAAGGCTTTTTCGTAAAAAAACGACATAGTATAGCAAGGCTTTTTCGTAAAAAAAAACGACATAGTATAGTAAGGCTTTTTTTGTGAAAAAACGACATAGTATAGTAAGGCTTTTTTTCGTGAAAAAACGACATAATATAGTAAGGCTTTTTTTCGTAAAAAACAACATAGTATAGTAAGGCTTTTTTTCGTAAAAAACATAGTATAGTAAGGCTTTTTGCAGTAAAAAACGACATAGTATAGTAAGGCTTTACATTCAAAAAAGGAGACCATTTATTGTTAGGTTTTTATTTGTTCAAAAAAATGACCATGAATATTAAGTCTTTATTCTTCAAAAGCAAAATACAAAGCTGCATTATTTCTATCATCCACTGTGCTAAGTTCTTTCATTAGCTTGCTAACAAACAACAGTATCTGAACCAATGAGTTAGTTAGCATCATACACTTTTGTTCATTGGTCACAAAGCGGGAGTGGCGAGGAAATACATCTACCTGCATGTTACCAGTATTCATCCTTTGTACAAAACGACTTATTTTTGATTTTCATAATACCGGACAAAGCCAGTCAGTCCCTTGTGGTGAGTTCAATACTTTTGACAATCTCAAGTGACAGTTGGGGGTCCGTTCTACTTGTAAATCAAATGAACCAAAAAAAAAACAAGGCCCACAAGGTGGCTAGAGCTTATCTGACGGTACCCTGTCGTGTCAACGGGCTGATGGGACAGAACCTTTAAAAAGCTTCAGATGAGTTGACGCTGCCCTTTCACGGCACTCCAGATAAGACTCCCCTATTTTCAGTTTCCATGCCTTTTTGTTTTTTTGCAGAACTACTTGGTCCTGGGCGCCAGGCCGCCCCCGCACACGGTGCTGGCCTTGAACAATTCCACGTACTGGCGGGACTTTGACGACTCGTGCGCCTCGCGTTGTCTGGACGGCAAAGACTGCGGCGCTTTCTTCTGTTGCTACGACGACTGCAAGGAAGGCGCCTGGCGGAGAGGTCGAGTCCACATCGATTTGCTGGAGCTGGACACCTATTCCAGGGTCTTTTTCCCCACTTCATTCCTGCTTTTCAACGTGGTTTACTGGGTAGGTTATCTTTACCTTTAGCAACATTTGACATTACAGAGTTTTGGGAAGATGGCTTCCCTAAAAAAAAATCCTGTAGCGTACGTTAGCAACATTGAAATACAGCACCATTATTACATTTTTTTGGGGGGGGTTAAAAAAAAAAACAAATAACGCGGTGCCTTGTGATACAAATTTCATAACCTCATAATTTAAGATATGTTATCATTGACCATAGTTTGGTTATTTATTTTTAGCTTTTTGATTTTTTTTTTTTATAGGTCAATTTTAGTGATCAGCTGTGTCATATTTAATCAATTAATAGCAGATGCAAAATTATTTTTTGATCGATTTTGTTTAATAATAGCCAATGTTGATGGTTTTTAACCCGTTTGGTAAAATGTAAAGCTAAACACACAAGGAAGTTTACACTTATGATGCATTAAAATACAAAGTGTATTTCATTTTTTTGAACACCTGCTAGCTTAATGCTAATATACAATGGTAGACTTAATATAAAATGAACAACAAAAATATAATTCAGTAAATGTGGGGACCAATTTACACACATTTTCTTCAAAAATACAAAATATTTCATTTTTCAAACACCTATCTTTATTCTTATTTACAATGGTAGAAAGACAACTAAAATCTAAAATCCTCAATAAATCATGAAAACAAATCTTAATTGAACAATTTGGGGGGGGAACAACAAATAAGATTGCCGAGCCGTACTTAAAACAATGCTTAAATATAGCAATATTTATAGTCACTTAAATGATTCAACATAATAGTAATATTTCAACAGCTTTCTGACATTATTAGCTGTTAAAATTAATGAATACACCTCTTAACGACCGCTCCAAATGTTCCTAACGGATCCTCTTCAGTGCCTTTGTTGTTGGCGCGCCTCATTAAAGAAATAGAAAAGAACGAAGGAATTAGCGGTGTCGCTAATCTCTCGATGTGAAAGTAATTTTTGTAGAGTCAAGGTTATTTTAGTCAAAATCAGGAAAGTATTCATAACATTGTCAAATTAAATGGACGTTTTCATAGAAAGCTTCCACAGTGGTCGTTGTGGCTAAGTTGCTATAAAAATATTTTGAAGAGTTTGATTAAAAGTTTGACCTTTGACGCTAAAGCTAGCTAGCATTCTCTGTATTACTCCTCATAATGAGTCCAATTTTGACATAGCTTATTTATTCCCAAATAAAATATTGAGTGTCGTACTCATTAGTTTTTAACATGTTTTCATACACAGTATTCCTATACAATACAGACGCTCCCCTACTTACGAACGCAATTGGTTCCGAGCGATTGTTCATAAGTTGAATTTGTTTGTAAGTTGATTCAGTGCTATATTTTGTATTATAATTTATGTTTAAGGCTGATATAAGTATATTGAAGGTTTATATAAGTGCATTTGTATGTTTAAGGCTTGTATAAGTAACACGCATTGGTTTGTACTGAAAAAACAACAACATTTAATATAATGGAGAGAATATGTACAGTACTGTAGAGAGAGAGAGAGAGATTTATGTATTAAAAACTGAAACTTTCAGAAGTCACTGTGGTCCAGTGGCAAAGACAATGGGTCAGAACTTCAGGTGGACTCGAGTTCAATTCCACTCTTTGCAATTCTCAAATTGTTTATTGAGGTAATGAAAAGGATAGATATAACTTCCAATCACATCATTTCAGAAGTCACTGTGGTCCAGTGGCAAAGACAATGGGTCAGAACTTCAAGTGGATTCAAGTTCAAATCAGGAGTGAGTTCAATTCCACTCTTTGCAATTCTCAAATTGTTTATTGAGGTAATGAAAAGGATAAATATAACTTCCAATCACATCATTTCAGAAGTCACTGTGGTCCAGTGGCAAAGACAATGGGTCAGAACTTCAGGTGGACTCAAGTTCAAATCAGGAATGAGTTCAATTCCACTCTTTGCAATTCTCAAATTGTTTATTGAGGTAATGAAAAGGATAAATATAACTTCCAATCACATCATTTCAGAAGTCACTGTGGTCCAGTGGCAAAGACAATGGGTCAGAACTTCAGGTGGACTCAAGTTCAAATCAGGAACGAGTTCAATTCCACTCTTTACTATTCTCAAATTGTTTATTTAGGTAATGAAAAGGATAAATATAACTTCCAATCATGTATAGGCGGGCCGCCTCGTGGTGTAGTGGCTAAGTCACCTGCCTGCGACGTAGGGTGTCGAGGGTTCACGTCCCGGTGTCGCCAGTCAACGACTGTATGGTGTCGGCAGTCGGCCGCAGGCCGACTGTCGAACACCACCAGGAACCCCCCCCCTCCCAACTGTCTTCCGGTCAGCCGAAGGCTGACCGGAAATATTGTTTTGCTGAAAAAAATGACTAAGTCTTTATTTGAATGAAAAAAGGATTACCCATTTACTGAACTACTAGTGTAGTGATTAGTCAAACGAGAGCGGGATTCGAACCCCATCTCCCACATGGCAGTCAAATCCACTAACTTGAGGTCTGTCTGACCCATTGTCTTTGCCACTGGACCACAGTGACTTCTGAAATGAGATGATTGGAAGTTATATTTATCATTTTCATCACCTCAATAAACAATTTGAGATTTGCAAAGAGTGGACTTGAACTCACTCCAGATTTGAACTTGTGTCCAACTTCAATTTCAACCCATTGTTCTTGCCACTGGACCAGTGTCTTCTGAAATGATGTGATTGGAAGTTATATTTATCCTTTTCATTACCTCAATAAACAATTTGAGAATTGCAAAGAGTGGAATCAAACTCACTTCTGATTTGAACTTGAGTCCACCTGAAGTTCTGACCCATTGTCTTTGCCACTGCACCACAGTAAAGTTGGAAGTTGCGAACATTTTTGGACTTAAACGCAATTTGCAGACATGTTCGTATGTACCGTTGTTCGTAAGTAGGGGAGCGTCTGTACAATAAAGCACACTTACAAGCTAGACTTTGCTAATTAGCTCGTGTTAGCCTAAAAATGCCTTGTAAACAAAATAAATGATTTTAAATTTCAAAACTATCCTCTTGTCAGCTTTTAAAAGATATAGTTTAGACAACTCACCCTGAAAATCATCTCATCTCATCCTCATTAGGGTCGCGGGGGGTGCTGGAGCCTATCCCAGCTGACTCTGGGCCAGAGGCGGCGGCCAGCCAATCGCAGGGCACGATGAGACAAACAACCAATCACTTACAGGTAGGGCAACTTAGTGTCCAATCAGCCTACCATGCATGGTTTTTTTTGGGGGAATGTGGGAGGAAACCCACACAGGTGGACGACCTGGATTTGAACCCAGGACCCCAAAGCTGTGAGGCCGACGCACTAACCACTTGCTCCACTGGGCCACCCTCCTGGAATTATATTCTTTAAAAATTAGTTATTAGTTATCAAAATAAAAAAAATCAAAGTTTAACACATTAGCACAACAAATGGTTATCAGGGTAAAGGTGGCTAATTAGCTAGCTAATAATAGGCATTATACATGTGACTACCTGAAATGCTATATTTTTTTTGGGGAAGATTAGCAAGGTAAATAGCTAGCTACATTGCTAACTAGCTAGCGCAGGTGCCTAAAATGATTCACTATGTATAATTTTGAGATAAAATATTTCAAGTAGTTGACCTTTTTGGGGGAATGCTACGGTTATGTTAGCGTTTAGCGCATAAAGTTAGCTTATTGAGTCAATTTTGAACAATGTTGCTATTGGTTAGTGATAGAAGATAGCCTAAAATGAATTGCTAAGATGAAAATAATATTAAAGTTTAATGTTAAGATTTTCAATGGGAATGTTCATTTTTAATCAGAATGTGATTTTGTTTCATTTTAGCAAATTGTTTTAGCTCGTATCTTTTTTTTCAACAATGCAATAATGTCCAAATGGTGCTTTATTCTGCTCTTTTATACACGCATTAAACAAAATAAGTCTAAAACTTAAATCACACTAGTTAAAACATTTCATTTATAGGGATTTTTTTTGTACATTTTACCTAAACAAATCAATCAAAAATTTGATTTTAGTTTTATGACTTGAAAAACATGTTCTTTGCAAATTATTTGTGTTTTAAATTATTATTTTCATCATACTTGAGAAAGTTTTTGTGGAAAATAAACCAAAGACGGCTTCATTAATATACTGGTTAGTTCAAATTAAATTGTTTAAATGTTAAATATCGGTTAAGTAGCGTAAATGTTCCAGAAAGCTAGTTGAGCTAGCATTGCTGTGGGATGTTATTGTTATGACTTGCAAAAATTTAGTTTTATTGTCTCTAAAAGGAATGTAAGTGACAAAATAAAAAATAAAAAAATACATATATTTAAATTATTTTTTTTATTTTTTTAAATAAAGAGGTTAGGCTATTTGAACAAAATAACATTGAGGACATAATGCACAAAATATTTAAATATTCTGGATTTTAGGACTTATTTAAAATTATTTTTAATCAATCACGCAATTATTGTCTGGTTTTTGAAGCAATTGGTTAATTTTTCAACTTATATTTTTATTTGATGTACAGTATATTTCCGTCAATTTCATGTCTGTGCCTGTTTTGCCTCGGGTCAAAATGTGGACATTGTGTCGCTGTTATTCGGAGTGAAGTCAACGGGCCAATGGTTTGATCACAACAATGCAAATAATAATAATAATTGTAAAAAAAAAAGAATTTGACTACGGGACATGACATTGTTTTTTGTTGTGAGTGGGTTAGTGCTACGACTAAGATATCGTGAGATAATAAAGTTTTTATATGTGTAATCCGTCGTCGTCAATGGTTCATTTTCCGAACCAAAGGTCGTGAGGGGGTGCTGGAGCCTATCCCCGACAACTATGGTATCAGGCAGGAGACAGCCAATCGCAGGGGAAAAATGAGACAAACAACAAATGATAGTGAAGGGTAATTTAGAGTGTCCAATTAGCTAGCCTAGCCTAGCATGTTTAAGTGAAGTTCAATCGCTTCCATTAGCGTAAGCTGACTGGGAATTTGACTAAGAGCTCAAATTCAAACAACAAATCATAGTGAAGGGCAATTTAGACTGTCCAATTAGCTAGCCGAGCCTAGCCTAGCATGTTTAAGTGAAGTTCAATTGTGTCCATTAGCGTAAGCTGACTGGGAATTTGAATAAGAGCTCAAATTCAAACAACAAATCATAGTGAAGGGCAATTTAGAGAGTCCAATTAGCTAGCCTAGCCTAGCCTAGCATGTTTAAGTGAAGTTCAATTGCTTCTGTTAGTGTAAGCCGACTGGGAATTTTAATACGAGCTCAAATTTGAAGCATGCTAGCCAAGTCGTATTAAAAAGAAATACGTATTTGATGATGGCAGAACAACTGGGATTAATGAGGGCACTTAATGGCGGACTCTTCAACGCACGTTCCTAGGCAACAGCACAAGAAAAACTGAAGCGGTCCTTGAGTTTCATTTAGATTTCATTGGCCACTGGGTCAAGACTTAAAGGACAGCCATGCATTTTGAAACCAACAAAAAAGGGACACAAGGTCAACCTTCCATTTCTGATGTAATTGCATTTACGTCATTACATCCACAAATTTCGGAATTTGGATTGGAAATAAAGACCAAGTGGAGAAGGATTTTTTTTTAAAAACACTGTCCACTTTATTTCTCTTGGGGGTCTTAAAGGGGACTCAAAAAAAAAATCAACTCTTTGCCAATAAAGGGGCGTGGCTTGAAAGACGTGTCCAAAATATGAACAATAATAAAATCCCTTTAAATGGGTGCTATGTTGTTGCCTTTACATATAAATAGGAATCATCTTTTGGGGTAGCATACTTTGTATTTATAGATGTATTATTTAGCTTGCTAAAGTTCCGATTTGTCCTTTTGCGTTTTTTTGTCTTGTTTTGTTTTACGGTTAAAAAGGGACAGTACCGGATCACATGTTCCATCCCAGTCCGACGTGCGTGGCTAGCAGGTAGCACATTCCTATCATGCATGTCATGATCATCATCGGGAAGCCTAACCTGTGAAAAAAAAAAAATTGTGTGAACATTAGGCTATTTTAAGCACAAATGAAAAAAATGGGTTAACAAGGACCCTTAAAATGCTCCCAAACCAACAAAAGTGACCAAAAACTGCCTCAAAATCAGCAGAAACCAACAAACAAACTAAAAGTATCCTAGCAAGTCCATCAAAATGAATAGGAAATGACCCAAAACGTACAGGAAGTGACCCGTAAGTACCTTAAAATGACATTTGGCCAAAAAACTAACTGGTCCACATGAGATCTAGCTAGCATGAAAACGTCCTCCCAACCAAGCGAGTTTTACAGCCCTGGTTTAGCGGGTCCTCGTACGTGCAGATGGCGGTCCGCTTGGCCGCCGCCCACGTCGTCCTTGGACTAGGCGGGGCCCCGGGAGACTTTAGCCCCGCGTCGTCGGCCAATGCCGACGCCTCGGAAGCCAGAAGCCTCCCCGTCTGCTTTGTGCCAATTGGAATGATTGTCATTATTATGATTAGGGGTCAAGATGTAAGCCCGTGTGACATTTTGATTCCGGGCAGCTGTCCTCGGGCTACGTTACTGTCAGCCTGCCAAAGACGCACTGATTTTGCAAGATATTGTATGAATAAGATAAGCATAAAGTCACAAGGAAGTTAAATTGAACCGTTTGTAAATGCCTATAATTGCAACGTGTCGTTGAGTATAGCCATGGCGAACCTCCCCTTACTCAAATGTGAGCGCTAAACATCGCTGAGGCTAAAGTTGTCAGTTGCCATGGCGACCGGCTCTCGCCAGGCATCGCGCTCGATGGCAGGTTTGCCAGGTGCTCGCGATGAACTCAAGTGAGAGTTCAGGAATGAAAGCGTTCGGATTCAACTCCTCAATTGACTGACTTTGACGGCCGAGCAACTCATTTGTTCATTTTTGAGAACTAGCTTTGTTTTCCATGTTTTAAGTTATAGTATTTTACGCACTATAAGGCACACCTTCAATGAATGGCATATCTTAAAATTTGTTTCATATAGAAGGTACACCGGATTATAAAACGCAGTAGTGGTAGTAGTAGTAGTGGGGGGGTTATAAATCCACTAGATCAAGGGTGTCAGACTCAGGTTGGTTCGATTTCATGTGGGCCGGACCATTTTAGAAAAAAAAATATATATATATATACATACATATATATACATACATATACATATATATACATACATATACATATATATACATACATATACATATATATACATACATATACATATACATACATATACATATATATACATACATATACATACATACATATACATACATATATATACATACATATACATACATATATATACATACATATATATACATACATATACATACATATATATACATACATATACATACATATATATACATACATATACATACATATATATACATACATATACATACATACATATATATACATACATATACATACATATATATACATACATATACATATATATATACATACATATACATATATATACATACATATACATACATATACATATATATACATATACATACATACATATACATACATATACATACATACATATACATACATATACATATATATACATACATATACATATATACATACATATATATACATACATATACATATATATTTTTATATATATATATATATATATATATATATATATATATACATACACATATACAAATATATATAAATGGATTAAAAGAACTGGATTAAAAGCCCTAAATATTCTGTTTTTTTTATAGATCTAAAACAACATTTATTTGAGCTTTTTTTTCTTAGTAAGGGAAAATGTAATCATTTGTTTTTCATTGCGAAAGGAAACCATTTTTCTTTAATTATGTTCCATATTAAAGTGGAAAACCAAAAATATTTTTATATATTTTTAGATTTTACAAAATGATTTTTGAACTAAAAACACAACGATAAAAATGGATTAAAAATTTCAATTATTGATTTAAAAGGGGGAAAATCAGGAAATTTAATATACATCTATATCTATCATTTTAATTTGATCCTAAAACAGAAAGTCGCCACTGATGATTTACTTTCCCGGGCCACACAAAAAGATGCGGCGGACCAGATTTGGCCCCCGGGCCACCACTTTGACACCTGTGCACTAGATGGAGCTGTAGTAGTAGGACTACTAGTAGTAGTAGTAGTAGTAGAGCACCCTCACCATGGCAAAAGTCGACTTTAGATGGTCAGAAAACGGGACTTACCTGAAGAACTCCATGAAGGAGAAACCGTAGCCGTGTTGTTCGGCGATCCCGGCGCAGACCACGTTGGCCGAGGCGCCGATCAGGGTTCCGTTTCCTTGGAGCGCACTTTTGTTAAAAACCTAGCCGGGGGGGGGCTTGATTTTTGGTGCGGCAAACTCACCGCCGAGGCAGGCTCCCATGGCCAAGGCGAAGATGAGCGGTTTCACCGGCAGATTCACGTCGGCGTCCTGACTCAGGTTGATGAGGACTGGAATCTGAAAGAAAAAAAAAAGTCCCGCTACTGAATTTTTTTCTATTGCCTGGCGGTTTACGGCAACCAAAAAACCCAATTATCCTGAAAACACGCGACCGCTGATTAAGATCCAAACTGGCGACCCGATCCGATACTCAAGAAAAGCCGCTAACGACGGTCCGTGGCTCACCATGGTGGCAGTGAAGGGGATGTTGTCGATGAGAGAAGAAGCCAGGGCGGAAATCCACATCACCAAGATGATAGCGATGGCCATGCGTTGGTCTTCTGGCACGGCCTGCAATCAAAACCACCAAAAAACCTTCAAAAGCACTTCCTGTGAGAGGTTTGAGTTTGATTTATTTCATAATGGACAGCACGCATTAATGAACATATTTATATTCATGTCAATGAACATATATATGTAAATATGTAAGATTGTATCCGAGGGCTAATTTCCATCTTTACCCCCTTGTGTGGGTTGAAGAGAAACGATGACACATTAGCACACGTAGCACAGTTTTAGACAGCGTTGTGATGGCAATTTTGTTGGTCTAACAGCCAGGCTTTATGATTGGCCAAGAGGTTCAGAGGCGGGAGTTCACGTATGCTAATTGCTATTGAGTTCCAGGTATGTGAGGCACGTGCTTTGGCTAAATGGGAACTACACAGTCACTTCTAGAGCCAGCCCTTGTTGATTTGTTGGATTTTTTTGTACAAAATTTTGCTATGGAGGAGGAGCTTAGTGTTGGAAGATTTTGGAAACTAAGGTGGCATCTGCATTGGAAAAAAGTATACAGTGGTACCTCGACCTACGATCAGCTCTACCTATGTACGACATGCTTGTGGTACGATGAACATTTCGATCAGATAATTCGCCCACGATACGATCAAAATTGCGAGATGCGACCAAGCCGGGCGGCCATAACATGAGAGGCTGTTTATCATTGTAGCGCACTGTCTTTTTTGCCGCATCTCTTTCGTGTATAACAGATATCTACGAGCACTGAACGATTTATTCAGACAAGTTTCAACCAGGAGACGCAAAACGCGCATGCGCGGGCAATAAGAGGGATTTCTGGGTAATGAAGTATACTCGTGCACACAACACCCAAAGCCAATGGCACCTTTTCTCAGAATAAATCTTCTTTACCCACAATCAATACGTGGCTAGGCTGTTATTCCTTCCTTAGCCTGTTAGCTCCCGCGATCGCTTATTCAAGACTACTTCTCGTCGGCAAGTGGTCGTGCGTTATCCTATTGTGAGGACATTTGTGTGCATCATTTGGGGAATATTTTGAAGGGAATACAACAGCAAACAGCCCATGGATAGCGAACTTGAGGGTGGAGGCGTGGCAAACCGCTAACCCGCCCAAAACGAAGGTAAAAAAAAAATTAAAACACAATTAGAATTCAGTTTTGTGTAAAGTTACATTAAACATATGTTTCAGTGTGTCTGTATATATTAATACAAGTTAATTTAAATGTGTTTGTTGCGTTACGAGTGCGTTGTCGTGGTCTAACTGCATTTTTTTGTCATTTTAAAAAGAACTGCATTGGAAAAAGGAAAGCATTCAATGACATTTTTTGGTACGAAATCTTGCAGTGGAGGAGCAGCTTAGTGTTGGAAGATTTTGTAAAATAAGATGGCATCTGCGTATCTAACAGTATTGTCCCCGTTCAGGCATTTATTTTTTATATCTGATTTAGGAACCAATGGCACCTGTCTGCAAAATCTAGCAAAATGCAGCAAAATGTCAAAATATTTCAAGTGTGTGACTTGACAGCGCTACTTTAGAGCTCAAGTAATGTTCCAATTTGCTCCACCGAGCCACCCAAAAAAAAAACACAAATGAGGTCTTTGCCTCGCACCTGTCGCGGGCATGCATGTACATCCGCTTTTTTATCTCGCAGGAAGTCAGACGGAAAAGGCGCCGCGCCGCCTGTCACCGGCGATTAGGGGCGCCACGGGGGCCCGCCGGTTTATGCGAGTTGGCGCGCTCATTACGGCGGCAAGCCGGCAGCCGGCGAAGACAATGATGTCTCGGCTCGGAGGAGACGCGGTTGAAAAGCCAATAGAAACGCGCCGTTGCTTGGCACGGAGGAATTTTCAAAATAAGACACTTACTTTGATGAGCAGGGCCGTCTGCTCGCCGATGTAGTCGATGAGCTGCAATTGGGCCAGAGCCTGCGGCAAGAACAAAACGCGTTAAGATTGACATTTTTACGAGATTTCCGGGGACGGGTAGCAAATGGGCCACTGAGAACAAGAGTGGGCTAAGTGCATTTTTTTGGTCTTTTTAAAGGGAACTGCAGATATGCATAAGAAAAAGTTAAAGTAGTACATTCAATGAACATTTTAAAAGTGTTTTTTATGAGCCACCGAGAACAAGACTGGGCTAACTCCATTTTTTTGTCATTTTAAAAAAGAACTGCAGATATGCATAGGAAAAAGCTATACTTGTACATTTAATGAACATTTTAAAAGATTTTTTTTCATGAGCCACTGAGAACAAGAGTGGGCTAACTCCATTTTTTTTAAAGGGAATTGCAGATATCCATAAGAAAAAGCTATACTAGTAAATTCAATGAACATTTTTAAAGGTTTTTTTATGAGCCATTGAGAACAAGACTGGGCTAACTCCATTTTTTTGTCATTTTAAAAAAGAACTGCAGATATGCATAAGAAAAAGCTATACTTGTACATTCAATGAACATATATTTTTTAAATGAGTCACTGAGAACAAGAGTGGGCTAACTCCATTTTTTTTGTCTTTTTAAAGGGAACTGCAGATATGCATAAGAAAACGCTATGCTAGTGCATTCAATTAACATTTTAAAAGGTTTTTTTAATGAGCCACCGAGGACAGAACTGGGCTAACTCCATTTTTTGTAATTTTAAAGGGAATTGCAGACATGCATAGGAAAAAGGTATACTAGTACATTCAATGAACATATATTTTTTAAATGAGTCACTGAGAACAAGAGTGGGCTAACTCCATTTTTTTGTCTTTTTTAAAAAGAACTCCAGATATGCATAAGAAAATGCTATACTAATACATTCAATTAACATTTTAAAAGGTTTTTTTATGAGCCATCGAGAACAAGACTGGGCTAACTCCACTTTTTTGTCATTTTAAAGGGAATTGTAGACATGCATAGGAAAAAGGTATACTAGTACATTCAATGAACATGTATTTTTTTAAATGAGCAACTGAGAATAGGATGGTCTAACTCCATTTTTGTCATTTTTAAAAAGAACTGCATTGGAAAAAGGTAAAGATTGATTGAAATAAGGTATATATATATGTTCACCAAACCATCATTATTTTTGAATTTTGTACGTAAATTAAATTCAATTTTTTTAGACTTTCATTAGCGCAACACTGGGCCAAAAAAAGAAATGGCAGTTTAGAAAGTAAGGTGTGGAAGTATTTTGGATTTGGACCACTATGCAAAGAAAAAAATATTTTTTTCCGCATAGGGTGGTATTTGGCTAAAATAAAGAGCAAATCACCTCCATCAAGACGAAGAGGGCGGCAAAGAAGAGCAAGGTGGCCCACTCCACCCGGTGCAAGATCATTTCAAAATCCTGAATGTCCGCCAAAACCAAGAGCCACAAAGCACCCAGGATGGCGATCCAACCTAAGCGGGAACCCAAAAAAATCCAGAAACAGCATGTTCAAAAACAATTATGTCAGAAAACAAAGACAAAAGTACATTTGCTGTGATTCCAGAAACCAAAAAAAAAAGCGCTTGAATTTTTGTTCTAAGAATTAAGATTGCTTCAGTCATAAGGCGGGCTTTCAAATTGATTTTTTTCAGGTGAATTGCTGAAAAAATAATATATATATATTTTTTTATAGTTTTGATACAATATGCACAAGGAAAGTTTCCCACTCACCGAGATCCAGATGGATGCTGGGAACAAAAGAGTTGACAAAAAACATAAAGATGACCACAGCCAGCACCGAAACGCATTTCACCAAGAGCACCTTGTCAGTGATTCGGTGCTGCAGAGAACAAAACAAAAAAAACAGGGAACAGTCAGAGCAACGTTAAAAAACTTTGTAGACATCCGTGAGGAAGGAATGGCGTAAAAAAAAAGAAACGACAACAAAAACCTTTTTTTGCAGCTCTTGGATATTCTGCTCCCAATTCTTGTCCTCTTGGGAAATTTCCCTGTCAAACACACACAAGATTTCCAATCCAATTTGACAATTTCCAGCTAAAATGTGGCATTGAAACATAAAGTTGATCGGGACATTTTCACTTCACGTCATTAAAAATGGCAAAAAAATGGTTTTAGGATTGCTTTCCACTGGCTCATTTAAAAAAATCAAAATCAAAAGTTTGCATCACTTAATCAAAGTTAACCTTTCCCCATACATGTGGACATTTATTTAAAAATAACAAAAATGGAGCTAGCCCACTTTTGCGCCTGATTAAAAAAAATGTTGTTACATTTTATCACAGTACAAGTGCATTTATTTTAACAAATAAATTAAAATGGAGTTAGCCCACTTTGGTTTTGAGTGGCTCATTTAAAAAAAAAGTTAGCATCACTTAATCAAAGTTAACCTTCCTCATACATGTAGAAATGTATTGAAAAATAACAAAAATGGAGCTAGCCCACCCACTTTTGCGCCCGATTAAAAAAATGGTTGCAACATTTTATCATAGCACACCTACATTTAATTTAAAAAATGACAAAAATTGAGTTAGCCCACTTTGGTTTTCTATGGCTCATTTTAAAAAAAATGTTAGCATCACTTAATCAAAGTTAACCTTTCCCCATATATGTGAACATTTATTTAAAAATAACAAAAGTGGAGTTAGCTCACTTTTGCAGATGATTAAAAAAATGGTTGCAATATTTTATCACAGTAAACGTGCGTTTATTTAAAACAATAACAAAAATGGAGCTAGCCCACCCACTTTTGCGTCTGATTAAAAAAATGGTTGCAACATTTTATCATAGCACACCTACATTTAATTTAAAAAATGACAAAAATTGAGTTAGCCCACTTTGGTTTTCTATGGCTCATTTTAAAAAAAAATGTATGTGAACATTTATTTAAAAATAACAAAAATCAAACTAGCCCACTTTTGCACCTGATTAAAAAAAAATGGTCGCAATATTTTATCACAGTACACCTGCATTTATTTAAAAAACAACAAAAATGATGTTAGCCCACTTTTTCTCTGAGTGGGTCATAAAAAAAATGTTTTCATCACTTCCCCCATACATTTAAAAATGACAAAAATGGAGTTAGCCCACCATTGCGGCTTTTTTGTTTTATAGCATTTGCGACATTTAATCAAAGTACGACCAGAACTTGCAAATACGGCACGCCTAAAAAAAAATTGGGGCACACGCGAGACATGAATTTTTTTTTACCTTTGGAATGTTTTCATCATTTTGCGCAGCAGGTTTTCCAGGTTGAGAACTTTCTGCATGAGCAGACATTTAACAGCCGTCTCCTCGCGGCTGGCGGGATTGATGCGCTGCGCCGTTTGCCTCCACACCAGGATTTCGTGCTTCAGTTCTAAAAAAAAAAAAAACAAAAAAAAAACGTTCCACAAACAATCGATCAAAACTGGGGACGGATTTCAGTTGGCCCATTTTGTCCTTTTGCGATACCTCAGAAACATTAAAAAATAGCACATCTAAACTCATTTTTTCCCCAATTTGAATAAAGCTAGCCAACATTAAAGCCATAGGAGAGGATTATTGATTGAATAAAAAATGTTTTACAAATATCTCATTCACCATGTGATAACAGGGAAACATCAAGGACAGCAAAAAAAAATAAATCATAAAAACTACCACTCATTTTTTTAACCCATTTTGGAGAAAGCTAGCGAACATTAAAGCCATGGGAGGGGGTTATTGACTGAAAAAAAAGTTTTGCAAAACTCATTCACGATGTGATAATAGGCAAACATTAAGGACAGCAAAAAAAATAAAAAAATTTTTTATTTTTTTTTTAAATACCAAACTCATTTTTTAACCCAATTTGGAAAAAGCTAGCCATCATTAAATCTATATGAAAGGGTTATTGACTGAAAAAAAAGTTTTACAAATCTCATTAACGATGTGATAATAGGCAAACATTAAGGACAGCAAAAAAAAAAAAAAATTAAATTTAAAAAAAAAAATACCAAACTCTTTTTTTTAACCCAATTTGGAAAAAGCTAGCCAACATTAAAGCTATATGAAAGGATTATTGACTGAATAAAAAATGTTTTACAAATCTCATTCACGATGTGATAACAGGGAAACATATTAAGGACAGCAAATAAAAAAAACCTAACTCATTTTTAACCCAATTTGGATAAAACTAAACAACATAAAATCCATATGAAAGGGTTATTAGCCCAAAAAATGTCTGACTAATTAATTTGAAGCAGAACAAATCAGTGTTAGAAATTTGGTTATTGTCAATAAACTTGATTTTTAAAAAAAAAAGGCCAAAGTGATCAATTTAACACTCTTGATTGTCATTTTATTGACTTTTAAGATCTCTCTGTTAAATTTGTCTCACTAGACTGTATGTAGCAGTTTTTTTTGCAATATACATGGATTATTTTGTTGTTTGTAGGCTTTAACGCTTTCAAAGTTATACACATCAAATCCATTTCAATTGTAAAAGCTAGCTAGCATTGACTAGCGCCACTGTCATTGATGTCAATGGCGGCCAACGACTTCATACTAAAGAATAAATACATTTTCTCAATCCCCATCGTTGGTAAATGACATGATTGGATGCGGTACAACTCACGGGAAGTATAAGATAGACAACGTTTGATAGCGATAAACTAGCAAACAATCGATAGCTAAGCTAAGAACTCACCCACGATTTCGATAGACTCTTTGTTGTAGAGTTTTTTGTTCCAGTAGAGCATCCGCAGGAAGGGAAAGGAAGTCAACAGGACCAAGCAGATTCCCAGAAACATGTAGCCGGTAAAGTTAGCAAAGTCGATGCCCTGTTGACGGAATTGAAAAAAAAAAAAAAAATCGTAAAATGATCATACCATGATTTGAAATTGGATAACTTTATGCGTCCCGTATTCGGGAAATTTCGTTGTCACAGTAGCAAGAGGGTGAGAATACAGACACAGCAAAACACATTTTAGACATAAATAGATGGGTAATAAGTAAGTTAATAAATAAATACATGAATAAATATATAAATAAATAAGCGTGTTGGTGAAATACACATATATATATATATATGTATGTATAAATATGTATGTGTATATATATATATACATATATGTATATGTATGTATGTATATATATAAATGTATATGTATGTATATGTATGTATATATATGTGTATATGTATATATATGTATATATATATATGTGTATATATATACATACATATATATATATGTATATATATGTATATGTATGTATATATATACATACATATACATATAAATATATATATACATACATATATATGTATATATACACATACATATATATGTATTTATATATATGTATATATATGTATATATATATGTATGTATATATATATACATACATATACATATAAATATATATACATACATATATATGTATGTATATGTATGTATATATATATATACATATACATATAAATATATATATATATACACATACATATATATATATATATATATGTATTTATATATATATATATATGCACATGGATGTACATGCATGCATACGGTAGGTCTTAACATTCAGCCATTTGTTTTGTTAAAGAGTTGCCAATTGTAATTTTATGCTTTTTTTCCTACGGCAAGGAAAATATATTTTTTTTTACTCCAAGCTGCCGTTGCATTTCAACAGATTTTTACGGGAACAATCCGTTCCGCGCGTAATTGAAATGATGGCCCGTTGAGTATAAATTCGAGGAAATACTGAGGTATAAAAATCCAAAATCACTCAGACGCGTCAATCACGACAGATTTTCAATGAACAAACTTTAATGGAAGGACGAGATGTTCTGCAGGAAATTGCCGCCGTTATGTTAAAACGTTTGAGTTTTAGTTAAGGCTTGCGGTTTGGAAAATAGTCGGTGTTTAAGCTCGGAAAAAAATTTGGCCAGAAGGCAGAAAATCAACGCCTTGTGGTCGGCGTTTTTTTTTTTTTTTTTATTGGGGTCATTCTGCCACATTAAAGTAAAATGGCTGCCATAGATGGAGATGTCCAATCTGTTGGAACTAGGATGTCCACGACCGCAAAGCATTGTTAAGATTGTTCAAGGTAAGGTGACCCAGAATTGGACAACAAACCGCCAATCAGTTTGCAGTTTAGGGAGAAAGATGGCGGAGAGCAAGAGTGGGCTAACTCCATTTTCGTCATTTTTAAGATAACTGAATGAGGAAAAGTTATATATTGACTAAATGATGCAAATTTTTGAGAAAATGAGACTTAAGAAAAGTGGGCTAACTCCATTTCGGTTGTTGTTTTTTTAACAAAGTGCAAAAATGAATGGGGGAAAAGTTATATATTGATTAAATGATACAAGTCTATGAGAAAATAGGCCAAACAAAAAGTGGGCTAAGTCCACGTTTGTTTTTGTTTGTTTTCTAAAAATGCAGAAATGAATGGGAAAAGTTATACATTGACTAAAAGATGCGTTTTTTTGAGAAAATTATCCACTCAGAATTAAAGTGGGCCAACTCCGTCTTTGCCATTTTTAAATAAAATGCAGGCATTAATGGAGAAAGAGATTCATTGATTGATTGATTTAAACCACGTGCCAAAGTGGCGGCCCGGGGGCCAAATCTGGCCCGCCGCATCATTTTGTGTGGCCCGGGAAAGTAAATGATGATGGCCGACTTTCTGTTTTAGGATCAAATTAAAATGAAGAGTATAGATGTATATTAAATTTCTTGATTTCCCACTTTTAAATCAATAATTGTCATTTTTTAATCATTTTTTTCTGTGTTTTTAGTTCAAAAATCATTTTGTTAAATCTAAAAATATTTAAAAAAAGCTAAAATAAACATTGTTTTAGATCTATAAAAAAATGAATATTCAGGGCTTTTAATCTAGTTCTTTTAATCCATTTATTTAAAAAAATATAAATATTATATCTAAAATGGTCCGGCCCACATCAAATCGAGTTGACGTTAACGCGGCCCGCGAACCAACCCGGGTCCGACACCCCTGATTTAAACAGTTTAAAATATGAGCTAACGGGAACAGCGGGCTAACTCCGTTTTCGTCACGTTTAAGCTAAATGCAGACAAGGATGGTGAAAGGTATAAATTGATTAACTTTTTTTTTTTTAAATGAGCCCCTGAGAACAAAATGAGTATAACTCCATTTTCGTCTTTAGTCACAAAATTGCGTTCATAAATATCATGTTTCAGCCAGGCAATCGCTGCAGGCCCCTCCCACTTCAAATGGATCGGACACCTAGCGCCGCCACCGCGCTAACGACCAACGGAATCCAAAACATTCGACTGGCTGATATTGGAAGCGTATCCGCTCTGTTGATTCGGGCCAGTTTGTCTTGGCGCCGCTCACGGAAACGCGGGACGGCGCTCCGATAAGGACGGCGAGCGCGTTTTGTTTGTTTGTTTGTGCATCGGAGGGATATTTCCGGACACCAGCCGGAGACGGAGTGCAAATTGGAGCGTCAAAGTCCTCCTACCTGTCGACGCAGGTCTGGATTGGACACGATGATGACGTTGGGCGGGTCGCCCACGGCGGTGGCGGCGCCGCCGATGTTGGTGAAGATGACTTCGGCGATCAGCACGTGGCGGGGGTCCAGGTTGAGGACTTCGCACAATCTGTGGGGACAACAAAGGAAATTTGACGGGATCGAAATCGACACATTGGGTAGCGGATTAATTACTGTTGATTATTTGATTGGTCGATTAGTCGATTAATCGCTTTTGCACACAGGCGGTCAAAAGTTTTGAGATACTTCACTATTGAGTGAAAAAACTTTGGACCACTAGTAATTTGGGCTTAAAACTTTTGCCCAAAAAATGATGGAAGCGTAGGATTGTTTTCCAAAAATAGTCAGTCACCTTTCATTAAATTATTTTAAAAATTCATTTATAGTTTTTTATTTTAAAGATCAAACATTTTTTTCCTAATTAAATGATTGTAACTTATTCCTAAAATAAATCAACACTTACACTGTTGATTAAAAAAAGAAATAGAGTATCAATTGATTATAACTGAAAAAATGAATAGATTTTGAAAAAATAATATTTACTGTTTTGTTTTTTTATGGTAAATTTGAATGTTTAAATAAAAGATTTGCTTTCATTGCTCTATTTCAATAAATGGAAAATAAATCAATAAACCTAAATGCAGTAAATATGAGAAAATCTACTATTAAGAGGCAATAAAATGAGGATTTTGAGGTAAAAAAAAAAAAATTAAATGAATGACCAAAAATGGATTAATCATCAAACTTCTAATTTGATAACCAATCGATTGATGGTGAAAGCCCTAGTCCTAGATTGGTCCCACCTAAATAAGGAGGATCTCTAAATATTTTTTTAGGTAAAAAAAAAAAAAAATCAAATTAAAAAAAAATACAAATAATTAAAATAAAATTAGGTAAAAAATAAATAAATAAATAAGTAAATGACCATGAATTGATGACTCATCAAACTCCTAATTTGATAACCGATTAATTGATAGTGGTAGTCTTAGTTCTGAATGGTCCCACCTAATGGTGACGGGGGTGAAGAGCATCATGGTGGTGACGTTGTCCAAAAAAGCCGAAAGGATAGCCGCGATCAGACACAGGATGATGATCATTGGCCACACTCGGCCTTTGGAGAGACTGTAGGCCTGCCAGAAAAAAAATAAAAATAAATTAAATAAAATTACCATATCAAAAGTGGCCCAGACACAACAATAAAAGCCAGCAAAATCCATCAAATACTTTTGAATCATTTAAAATCAGTGCCACTTGACACACGTCCAATCCCAGTGGTGTGCCGTCGGGGCCTTCAAGGCCTTCTCTGCTGGCCTAAGAAATATCTGAGTCACAGACTGATGTTAATGATATTTTGTCCATGAATACTTATTAAATAATTCCAAATTGTCTGTTAGCTTCCTTTCATTGCTTTTCCCCCTGGTTGCACTGCTTCCAGATGTGTGTTTTCATATTGAAGCATTTAACCAATCACATTTCAGCCATTATTTGTTGCCAGGGTCAGAAATCTGCCTCAAGGCCTTCACAATCAGTTCTGCAGGCTCTGTTGCATTAAACAAGCGCCGATAAGACTGTTGCTTTAAACAATCAGATTTCGAGTTGGCAACACCACAATGCCTTCTCGCAGGCGTAGGGATACGTCATCGCTTTCACCAACTATGATTGGCTAGTGATTAGCCAGAGCTACCAAACTGTGTCTGGAGCGAGCTGCACAAGCAAATCTATTGTTGTGTTGATTTAAAGCCATTTTCAAGACGGACTATGCCAGAAATACGACGACAGGACAGGCTCGACTTTCAGCATTAGCTTCGATGGCGATAGAAAAGAAGGAAGAAAGAAAGGAGGATGGATATTGTGTACAGTTCAAAAGGATTTTTGGTGAGTAAAATATGGCTATATTCCTAAATAATATTTCAATTGTGGGCCCGGTTCTGATATCTGAAAAGCTCCAGTGTTTGTATTTAATCACTAAATGCTGCTAGGAAGTGGATTTTACCCCATTTTTGTGCATTGATTTATTGATTATTTTTAATGTGTCACAGCTGTAGCTGCAGTAGAGGTTTTATAGCCATAAAATAGTTTTTGCTGAAGGCGTCACTAGGAAATGCACGGACCGCCACTGTCCAATCCATTTGGACCGGGAGTTACGGCAGCAAACACGGCGAATAGATTGGACTGCCGTCGATGACGGTCAATTATTTTGAAATTCCCCGTCTATGAGCCAAGTTCCATTTTACGGCGGCGGGCAATTCAATTGGCCAGGACGCTCTGCCCTTATTTGGGATTAACGCCGTCCCTCCTTGACCTCGGCGTCGTGCCAGAAATTCAATTTCCACTCATGAAAATGAAGGGCCACGAGCTTAAAGGATTGGTCGGTGAGCATCTCCCCCTTTCTTATCCCTCCCCGTGTGAAAAAAAAGTTGATCTACGTGCGACCGGGTCACGGCGACCTTTGACCTTTGACCTTTGCCCTTTGAACCGTGTGACGAGTGGGAAAACGGCGAGGTCCGCTCATCCGGACGGAGATGACCTACTTTGGACGCTAAACAGAGGCAAATGTCAAGCGTGGCGGCGGCCAGTCAAATGTCAAGTACGCGAGGGAGGAATAGCAGATAGGCTGCTTTGGCGGCCATTTTGGATGGAGAGGAAAACGCACCTTGACGGCGCAGTAGTCGAAGAAACCCGTCTCGGAGAAAATGGCCACCAGCACCATCTGTTGGGCACGGAAACATTTGCACAAATAGAAATTTTGGTTTTGTTTTTCATTTCATCCAGTTAGTTTTATTTACTTGGTTATGAATTTTAAATTCCTATGTTAATGTTTAAGACAGTTTTTTCTGTATTTTTTTTCTCACAAATTGTACTTTAATTTTTATTGTTCTTATAAAATGAATAGAAATAATTTTAAATTCCTATGTTAATGTTTAAGACTGTTTTTTCTGTATTTTTTCCCACAAATTGTACTTTAATTTTTATTGATCTTATAAAATGCATAGAAATAATTTTAAATTCCTATTTTAATGTTTAAGACAGTTTTTTTCTGTATTTTTTCCCACAAATTGTACTTTAATTTTTAGTGATCATATAAAATGAATAGAAATTTTGAAATTCCTATTTTAATGCTTAAGACATTTTTTTCTGTATTTTTTCCCACAAATTGTACTTTAATTTTTATTGATCTGATAAAATAAATATAAATAATTTAAAATTCCTATTGTTTAATTTATGACGCAATTATATATTTTCAAATGTTGATATTTTTATATTGCAGTTATTTAACTCTACTTCATATTTTAATTGTTTTTATCTATTAAAAATATATATATATAATTTCATAAATTACATTTTGACAACTAGAATTTGATTTCAATTCAAGTTTGCACCATTTGGGCTTTAAAGTAATTGTATTAAGTTCCTTTAAATTAAATGTACTTTATTTTTTTGCAATTTAACTTGAATTCTGATTTTCAAGGAAATGTTATAAGACATGATATAGCATTTGAGTTAGTATTCATGAAATTTAGCAAATACTTCCTTTACCTTTTTGCAAATAGTATTTTATTTGTAAAATCCTTTTCATTTTCTTTTAGCTTTTAGCAAATAATTGCATTCCATTTTACTTGACCTAACGTCATTTACAATCTAATTCCATTCAATGCAATATAAACATTAAATTTGATCAATTATTTCGAAGTGAACTTAAGTTAACACAACATTTTTATGCAACTGCATTGATTATTCAAAAAGCAAATCATTGTTTAGTTCACTTTGAAATTTAAATGTAGTTGGACTGACCATTCCAAAAAGTAGCGCCAGAGTCTCGTAGTCAATCCATTCCACCACCTGCACCAGGCTGGGTCGCTACCATACGGGAGACAGACCAAAAAAAGTGATTAAAATAATTTGCAATATATAATAATGCTAAGATACTGATTTGATATGGTCATATTTACATCGCCGATAAAGGCCAAGGCAGACAGGGCAGCCAGGGAACCCAACATGGCCGCCAAAGTGCGATGGACGATCTGAAAAAAGAACGTGAAGAACTTGAGTATTTGGGGAGAGCGGGGTTGGTCGTCAGATGTGCACGAGGTCCCATCGATATGCAGTAATCCCTCCAATACCGCGGTTAATGTAGACCAAAGATGGCCGCAACAATTGAAAAAGTAGGGTCACCCCTATTATAACTATTTTTTTTCTGCAGTGCTGAGTCATAGTAGCAAGAGTGGCTTCCGCTAACGAGTTTCAGCGTGGACTTTCATATTTTTATGAACTTTAAAAAACAAAACAAAACAAAAATTTAATAGCGTTAAAAATTACAAAGTAGTGAATTCGCGATAAGTGAAGACGCGGTAATCAAGGGATTACTATACTTTTATTCAGCTAAAATTATTAGCCTATAGTTTGAAAACCAATTTAAAAAAGTGAAAACCTTATAATTTTGAAACTGATATTAAAAATCAATTACTTTTATATTCTCTGAACTGTTGCTGTCATGACAAACAACTTATTTTTAGCTAAAAGCTAAGCTAACCGCTAGCATTCAACTGAAGAATATGAAACAAAACGTAATCTTCAACCTCATACTTATTTATTACCAACATGTCGAACAATACTTTTATGTCTTAGCCTACCGTTTTTACACAAAAACAAGGTCATATTTTAATTCTAGGGATAAACCCAACCACACAAACTCTGCCCTCTGGTTGAGGACTTACGCCACATCTCCTAATGCAAGGGTGTTAGACTCGGGTTGGTTCGCGGGTCGCTTTAACGTCAACTTGATTTCACACGGGCCGGACCATTTTAGATATAATATTTAAAAAAAAAATAATTATAAAATGGATTAAAAGAACTGGATTAAAAGCCCTGAATATTCAGTTTTTTATAGATCTAAAACAATGTTTATTTTAAATATATTTTTAGATTTTACAAAATGATTTTTGAACTAAAACCACAGAAAAAAATGATTAAAAAATTACAATTATTGATTTAAAAGGGGGAAAATCAGGAAATTTAATATACATCTATACTCTTCATTTTAATTTGATGCTAAAACGGAAAGTCAACACTCATGATTGACTTTCTCGGGCCACACAAAATGATGTGGCGGGCCAGATTTGGCCCCCGGGCCGCCACTTTGACACACGTGTCCTAACTAAACCCAGCAGGACAAGCGACACACACCGTTACGTCTTAGCGCCAAGTCTCGGAGTACCTCGAAGATGATGAGGACGTAAACGCCGGTCAGGATGACGCCGGCGATGGCCACTTGCGTCTCCACGTTGACGTAGAGCGACTGGTGCGTGACGGACAGCGGCACGGACGCCCCGGACTCCGTCGACGCTTGGACGCTGACCGTGACGGGGTCACTGGGGAGGTCAAAAGGATGGAAATAGGACGTTCCGCTTTTTCAACAAAAAAAAAAATGTAATTTTTTTTTACCTGCTGAGCATCTCGAAAGTTCTGGTGAGCTCCGATTGGTCGCTTCGCTCGCTGTCAAGAGGAATGGTCCAATTGTAAAGAACCTGAAAAAAACAAGCGCCATTTAAAAAAAAAAATGTGGCGAAAAATGGATGTTATTTGTATGTTGGATCCGTTTTTTTAGACACATTTTTGTATGTTGGACGTTTATGTTCTTAACACGAAATTTGGGTGGAATGAGGTCAGAGGTCAGAAGTCAAAGGTCAGACAACCTGCTGCGCCCTCCTCCTCCGGCCCGCCGGGTCCGTCTGCTCCACCCGGATGAGGACGAACTCTCGGGGGTCCGATGGTACGGCGCCCCCCGCGAACGGGCCTCCCACTTGCAGCCGGAGCAGGGCATTGTCCCGGAAGTCCGTCAGGTTCATCGCTGGCGAGCGGTCAAGGCGAAGCGCCGGAAAACGAGCCGTGGCGTTTGGGCCGCTTGGCGATTTAAGAGGATACTGACGACGTCGCCGGGGGTGACGGCCAACATCCTCCGGGGGTTGTCGCGGTCGGGGTACATGCTGAATAATAGCTGTCGTGACAAGACAAAAAAATGACATTTCAAAACTAAAATTGAAGATGACCCCGATTATAAGACAACCCCCTCTTTTTCAAGACGCAAGTTTGAAAAAAGTCTTTTTGAACACCAAATTCAATTTTTATATGCAAATGTTGATCATCTTTGGTTTCAATTATGCAGAGGCAAACCGTTCCAAATTTTATTTTAATGGCATAAATGTATTAGTTATGAATCTGGTTGAGTATCGATTTGTTGTTGAAACTCTTTGACTAGATTCTGTCATGTAATTAGTGTGTAAAAACTTGTGGACTTCAATATACAGGAATACTTCGACGTACGAGCAATTTGAGATACGAGTTAAATTTTGAGCATATATTTATCTTGAGATACGAGACAGATTTTGATATACGAGCATACAGCGGATGCGAGAGGCTGCTGCTGGTTTTTTTCCACATTAGTAAGTGCGAATGGCGGAGCTTGCTCGCTAATACGAGAGGTGTATATACTACTTGTCGTTGGCAAGTGGTCGTGCGTTATTCTATTGTGAGGACATTTGTGTGCATCATTTTCTGAATATTCTGAAGGGGACACAAAAGCAAAGAACCCTCGATAGGTTGCATCTGAAGTCAGGGTGGAGGCGGGGCCAATAGAAAGGTATCAAAATTTCAAACAAAATTAGAATTATGTTTAGTGTTAGGTTAGATTAAACATATTTTTGACTGTCTGCATCGTAATCCAAGTTCATTTAAATTTGTTTATGTTATGTTACGAGCGCGTTGCCATGCAAAAAGTCTCTCCGTCTAATTTTAATACTATTAAACATATTTCAGTACTATTAAACCACTTGTTGTTTGTTACTTTGTCAATAGATGGCGATTTAGAACAAATAAAAATGTTTTTCCAATCCAATATCCTGTTTTCTGTGTTTTTTCAGAGGGTTGGAACAAATTCATTTGTTTTTAGTTCCTTTCAAATTGGAAACGTTCGTTTGAGTTACGAGTAAATCGACATACGAGCTCAGTCCCGCAACGAATTAAGCTCGTATCTCAAGACACCACTGTATAGTATTTTGGAAGTGGACTTACACTGCACAAGACGACAATAGTGAAGATGGTGGCCACTCTGGATATTCGAAAGCAACATCTGAAAACACCGCAAAAAAATATTTCCATCAACTCTAAGCGTGAGCGTTAGCACAAATGCTAATCTGCGGGCGTCGGCGGCCTCACTTGACGGCACCGGCGAGTTTGAAGCCCAGACTGAGGTTCTCCAGGGGGTCGTTCTTGTCCGACGAGTTCGACCGCAGAAGCGACAGACTGGTCACCTCGCTGCCCAGTCGGTAGCGCCTCTCCAAGTCCACGGCGCTGCTGTCCCAAGGCTCCTCGCCGCCGTAGAAGCTGGGGTTGTGGATGGTCATGTAGGCCACGCTACGAAAAAAAAAAAGTTTGTCTTCAATCCAGCAATATGGCGTTTGTTTCGTTTTTGGGCCGTCGGACACGCCCACCTGTCGTCTTGGGAGAATCTCAGAAGCGGCGACCTTTCGGACATGTTGGATGATTTCTTTTTGCCTGTTAGGATGTTAACCACGTTGAAGTTGTGACTGAAAGAAAAAATCAGAGTTGGACAAAAAAAAGAAGATTTGGTTAAAAAGGCAGGAAAGGAAAAGAACAGCAAATCTTGGTCAATATAAAATATGTATTCATTCATTTTCCCAAATGCTTATACTCACAAGGGTCGTGGGAGGGGTGCTGGAGCCTATTCTAGCAAACTACGGGCACCAGGCGGGGGATACCCTGAAGCTTAGCTTGCTAGCACATAGCTAGGAGCAATTTAGAGTGTTCAACCAGCTAGCCTAGCCTAGCAAGAATGTTTTTGAAACGGGAGCTAGTTCAAATTAGCAACATGAAATTTGGTAGACTGAAATATCGCCAGGAGACCCTAAAAAAGGCTCTAGAAGCCATGGGAAGTCTGCCATTTTGATTTCAATAATCACACAAGATTGGGTTTTTTGGGGGGTCAGTTTTGGGGTTTCAGTTCAAATTAAAAAAAATGATGATTAGAGAGCCAATTTAAGTTAGCGAGATGAAATTTGGTAGAGTGAAATATAGTCAGGAGACCCTAAAAAAGGACCTAGAAGCCATGGGAAGTCCGCCATTTTGATTTGAATTCACCATATTCACACAAGATTGGGTTTTGGGGGGTCATTTCAGTTCAAATTTAAAAAATGATGATTAGATAGCCAATTTAAATTAGCGAGATGAAATTTGGTAGAGTGAAATATAGTCAGGAGACCCTAAAAAAGGAACTAGAAGCCATGGGAAGTCCGCCATTTTGATTTGAATTCACCATATTCACACAAAATTGGTTTTTTTTGGGTGTCATTTCAGTTCAAATTTAAAAATGATGATTAGATAGCCAATTTAAATTAGCGAGATTAAATATGGTAGACTTAAATATTGTCAGTAGAAAAAAAACCCTCAGGAAGCTATGTTGAAAATGCCATTCCGCCATTTTGATTTTTTTAGGAGTCATTTCAGTTCAAATTTCGAAATGATGATTAGAGATCCAATTCCAATTAGCAACACCAAATCTGGTCGCCTTAAATATCATCAGCAGACTTCCAAAAAGTCACAAGAAGCCTTGGTAAAAAACCCAATCCATTTTTAGTGGCGATCATAGCCTTATCGGTGACCTTTGACCTCCACCGAGAAGGCCTGCCAGATGGGTCCAAGCCCCGAGAAAGACCGACACGTCGTTAACGAGCCTTTTCTCGTTACCGACGTGCTGTCGCACCTGGACACCAAGCGCAGCTGGGACACGTTTGCTTCTACATTTAGAAGTCTCCGGGTAAATTTCCTGTCCTACCTGTCGTCTTGTCGCACGGGCACGAACCCGTCGGCGTGGATGACGCACTGTCCCGACGGCAGGCCGCCGGCGGATTTCTGCGTCTCGCGGCGCTCCGAGATGTCCTGCAGCAGTCGCAGCTCGCCAAAATTGCCGGCGTTTTGGTGGGCCGGCGCCGAGGCCTGCGACATCTCCAGCTCCAAGTTGTTCTTGTTCTCCAAATACATGGCGGAGCTGCGGCAGGACGGAGAAAAAAAGTAAATTAGAAAAGATGCCATATTTTTTTCAGTGATTTTTTTTCCCCGTTAGTCAGTGCGAATGGCGGGGCTTTTTCGCTAATACGAGAGGAGTATACGTATACTACTTCTTGTTGGCAAGTGGTCGTGCGTTATCTTATTGTGAGGACATTTGGTCTGCATCATTCTGGGATATTTTGAAGGGAAGACAAAAGCAAACAACCCTCGATAGGTTGCATCTGAAAGTCAGGGTGGAGGCGGGGCCAATAGAGCCAAGAAAGGTATCAAAATTTAAAACAAAATTAGAATTAAGTTTAGTGTAAGGTTAGATTAAACTTATTTTTGAGTGTGTAAGTTTTATTGAATGCTAAGTTGTTTTGAAATGAAACATTTGAAGTTGTTTAAGTGTGTGTTTATGTGCATGTGCTCATGTGCTAACGTTAGCTTCCTCCTTACACTTACTAGGTACAAATAAGAAATGTTTTTGGACCTTTCTAATTAATTTTAATACATTAACAAATCATTTTCTCTCTTTTTTAAAGTGTGTCTCACATCTTTCCTATAAAATTGGGACACTTTGATTATTTTCATTTTAAGTTGTTTAAGTGTGTGTTTATGTTCATGTGTTCGCATGCTAATGTTAGCTTCCTCCTTACACTTACTAGATACAAATAGGAAATGTTTTTGTATCTTTCTAATTCATTTTAATACATGAACAAATCATTTTCTCTCGTTTTTTTAGTTTCTCACATCTTTCATATAAAATTGGGACACTGATTATTTTCATTTGAAGTTGTTTAAGCCTGTTTGTTTATGTGCATGTGTTCGCGTGCTAACGTTAGCTTCCTCATACACTTACTAGATACGAATAGGAAATGGTTTTGGATCTTTCTAATTCATTTTAAAACATTAACAAATCATTTGATGTCGTTTTTTAGTGTTTCTTACATCTATCATATAAAATTGGGACACTGATTATTTTCAAAGAGTTTAGTCGGGCGTTTTTTTCAGCGCTGCAGTACGAATTAGAACATTTACATATAAAATACTGCTCTACTTACGAAAATTCCAAGTTACGAAATTTCTGTCTAATGCGTTTTGACTGTAAGGGGCCAATGAACGGAGGCCATGTTGAAAAGGCCACAGTAATTCTTACATTTGGATTCGAAGTAGACTACACTAAAACACTTTTTTTTTTTAGGGCTTCCATTTTGTTTCCTGACAAACGCAAAACATAACATGGCTAAATCCGACAGTGGAGTTCCTTCCGTATGGCTGTATTTCGCTTCATCGGCGTCATTTTCAGACGTCACATGACTCGCAAATACAAGGGCCAGCAGTAAATCCCACATCAGCTGAGCGCGGGGGGGGTCAGTGGACCGGTCCGACGGGATTATCGCTCACGTGGCAACCCCGTCGGAGCTCACGTGCCGCGCGATCATACGCCTCCGAGAAAGTGGTTTGACTGACTGGAGCCGTGGCTCCTCCCACTTGGAAGATGTCAGAGAAACGGCCAGCGGTTTTGCATCTGATGCGTAAAAAAGCCTGGTTCCATTCATGTGACGGGCCTCAAGCCGAGATTCAATGAGTCCTTTTGTGGCGGTTTTCCCGCCCGTGGGCGGCATTAGAAAGACAAACTGCTTTTCTAACAATTTTTACACCCCTGCCCTTTTTTGGAATTTCTGAAAAATGACATAACCACATTGCAGGGCACTTTGAAAACCCTCAATTCACATGGACGTCGTCTGCTTTATAACAAATTGACAAAAAAAAAAAAAAATCACCCGGTCCAAGTAGGGCAAGGGTGTCAGAGTCGGGTTGGTTCGCGGGCCGGACCATTTTCGATATAATATTTAGATTTTTTTTAATAAATTGATTAAAAGCCCTGAATATTCCGTTTTTTATAGCTCTAAAACAATGTTTATTTTAGCTTTTTTATATATATTTTTAGATTTTACAAAATGATTTTTGAACCAAACAGAAAAAATGATTAAAAATGACAATTATTGATTTAAAAAGGGGGAAATCAGGAAATTTAATATACATCTATACTCTTCATTTTAATTTGATCCTAAAACAGAAAGTCGGCACTCATCATTTACTTTCCCGGGCCACACAAAATGATGCGGCGGGCCAGATTTGGCCCCCGGGCCGCCACTTTGACACACATGCTCTACACCAAGGGTGTCAGACTCGGGTTGGTTCCCGGGCCGCGTTAACGTCAACTTGATTTCACGTGGGCCGGATCATTTTAGATATAATATTTAGATTTTTTTATTTTTATAAATGGATTAAAAGAACTGGATTAAAAGCCCTGAATATTCAGTTTTTTATAGATCTAAAACAATGTTTATTTTAGCTTTTTTTTTTATTAATATTTTTAGATTTTACAAAATGATTTTCAAACTAAAAACACAGAAAAATATGATTAAAAAATTACAATTATTGATTTAAAAGGGGGAAAATCGGAAAATGTAATATACATCTATACTCTTCATTTTAATTTGATCCTACAACAGAAAGTCGCCACTCATGATTTACTTTCCCGGGCCACACAAAATGATGCGGTGGGCCAGATTTGGCCCCCAGGCCGCCACTTTGACACATGTGAAGTAGGGTGACATTTTGTCATTCTAAGGGCAAAACCATTAGTATACTATATGCATTAGTAAATATTTATACTATTGTTTTTTTGTTAATGTCATAAGTGTTTGGTATTTTGTCAAATTTAAGTTCGGTTATGGCAAAATATCAGTCAAAAGTTCTTAGAAATGGATACAAAAAGCCTCATTTAAATTCTAAAATTAGCTAAACTGTACACTAAAATTTAGCTTATTTGTTAGCTAAATTAGCTAAAAAAAGCTTAAAATGCACATCCTGCCATTGTGAAAGAGTACAAAATACAACATAAAATAAAATAATTTGCAAACTTTTGGAACTTGCACGCTGAATTGGGTGACCATTAAATGCCAACATCAGCAAAAATACAAATAAAATAACATTAACATTGATGGACATCCAATCAGCACCTTCCAATTCAAATGAATTGGACGTCCATTGAATTGAATTGAATTCTTTCATTGTCATTATACAAATGTAATCAGATTTAATGCCACGTAGTGCACAAATACATAATCAAAAATATTTCAAGTGGCGTCATTTAAAACTATTTTTCAACATAAACTTGACAGTATGCATATAAATTTAAATGTAAAATCGACTTACTACAATAACAAGTCATTTGAAAACTGAAGAGGAAAAAAAACTCATTATACTTGTCTATACAGCATACATTATGTATAATGTATAAATTTGTATGATAGCAATAAAAGCATTCAATTCAATTCATTTTTTTTAAATGGCAATTAGAGGCACTTTTGGGGGAAAAAATTGAATAAAAAGTGAAAGGAGACCTACATTGACAAAAGTTGAGGGACAAGGTGACGATGAAGGTTCCGGTGGGCAGAAGAGGGAACGAGGGGGGGGAGGTCGGGGGTGCCGGCGTCTCCTCTCCTGGCCGAGGAGGAGGAAGATGGACCTGGACGTCCTGCTGCAGGAGAGCTGAGCGAGGAGGAGGAGGAGGAGAAGGAGAAGGAGGAGGAGGAGGAGATGAAGGAGGAGGCCCAAGCTTCTAATAGCGGCTTAAGGTCAAGACTTTCCCCCTATCCAAAACCCCCCTCCCCACCCTGCCCAGCCGTTTTTACTTGTACAGTAATCCTCATGGCACTACTTCCCGACTGCATTTTTTTTATAGTCTATTTTTCAATGTTTAGTCACATGACTTGAACAGGTTTGAAAACGAAAACTCCAGTTAAAAAAGTGTAATATATAAATTAAATGACTAATGATGATTCATTTTTGGGGGGTAAATTAAAAAAAAATGTAATCGTCAGATTCATCAACAATGATAAATAAAGTTTTTTATTCAAAAGGTCCTTTCCCAATATTTTATGTATATAGTGTTAAGAATATAGGTTATGTCTTTAAAACTGGGATAAAATAAAGGTTAATATTTTCTTCATGTTTACTTTTCTCTTAATATAATAATATATTTTGTCATAGCTATTGGAGTTGTTCTTACTTTATTTGTACTAATTTCACTTAATACTCACTATATAGATGTTCACTCTTGAATATACATTTCATTTTTTATATTACATTTCAACTATTACGATGGGTTGTTTTCTATTTTATTGAATTAATTCAGTAGATTTGATATATTTTGAGTTGAGTTTTAAGTAGAAAAACTGGTCGTCTACATTTCATTTTCTGTATTTATCGTCAATAATTTATATATCAATACCTCATTCTTAAAAAATATATATTTCCGCATCATGGCTAATCTTTTAACACTTTAGTGAAGCCACAAAGCTGACATCACACGTTCAAAAGCACACAAAGGTTAAATGGATCAGAGACAAGATTTGGATTTTAGCAAATCTCAGGGTCAAAGGTCATGGGATCAGGTTCGGGGCTGCTTACTAATATTTTTGGGGACACTTTCAACCACACACTTAGCTAAAAATGAAACAAAAACAAAGAAGATTTAACCCAAAAAAATATTACTTCTACTTACAAAATACAAAACAAGTTAAATTTTGTAACTAGAGGTACGACTCTACTACATATTTCATATATTCATATTTTTTAAATCCATTTTTGGGGGCAACATGGCTAAGAATAAGAAAAAAAATGATAAATTAAACTAAAAAAATAAAATTTTAAATTCACCATTGATAAAATTGCATCCACAATTTTCCTTGTAATTATTGATTGGCAACAATAAGTCTTCCCAAAAAATAAATCAAGCCTATGAGAAAAAACGGGCTCCAAGGATGGAAGCGTATACATGCCTGTAATTTACCTACCCAATTTCATTCCGATTCGTCCGCGGGTAACTGAGAAGAAGCAATTTTTGTTAGTGTCCTCTCCAAGAACAACAGTAAGGAACACTAGAAGCGGGAATTGAAGACGGCGCTCCGGGCGGTCGAAAAAATGATGTTTAGAAAATCTGTATGAAATGATGTGGCATTCCAATTTTCATAGCGATTTTCTGCCTGGAAGAGAAGAATGAATCCATTCAGCAAAAAAATGAGTTCATTTGCATAAAGTTGGCCATAGTAAAATTGAGCGCTGGATCGGATATAGAAGGGGAAAAAATGAGATTTTTTTTGTTGGCTATTTGTCAAATAAATCTAAACATACTTTTATATTAAATATTTTCAAAATAGATGAAGAAAACAAGTTTTTGGCTTATGTTTTAAATGAAGAATTCTCAATGAAGTGAAAAAAATGGAGCGAAAGTCTAATATATTTGTCTTTTTTTTAAAATAAGCATTATTTTAAACTTAAAAAAAGTGGAATATATATTTTTAAATTACATTTCTTTTTAAGTACAATAGACTCAATTTAAATATTTTTTTTATTATTTAAAGTCTCATTTCTGTCTTTTAAAAAAATAAGCATTTTTAAACTAAAAAAAAGTGGAATATATATTTTTAAATTACATTTTTAAGTACAATAGACTCAATTGAAATATATTTTTTATCATTTAAAGTCTAATTTCTGCTTTATTTTTAAATAAGATTTTTTTTAACTAAAAAAAAGTGATATATATTTTCAAATTACATTTATTTTTAAGTACAATAGACTCAATTTAAATATTTTTTTAATTTTTAAAGTCTAATTTCTGTCCTATTTTTAAATAAGGATTTTTTAAACTATAAAAAGTGAAATATATGTTTATAAATTACATTTATTTTAAGTACAATACAATTTAAATATCATTTTTACTATTTAAATTAATAGTAATAATTAGGAATATACAGTTAATTGAAAACAAAAAGTATACAATTTGGAATAAAAACTAAAAATACATTTTTGTTTTATTTTTATATTTCACAGGCCATACTGACTACCTACTATTCAGCTAAAAAATTTAAAAAAATAAAAAGGAAAATGTCTCCTTAGTTTGAGTGTTGTAAATCCTGCCACAATTACTGTAAAGAAAAAATAAAAATAAAAACTGATTTTCAGACTGCAATATCAGTCAATGCATTAACGTCAAGTCCATATACCCAATTGAGCTTTGTGGGAAGAAAAATCAATCAATCAATAAAACTAACTAAATTAAATAAAAAATCACTTGTCTAAAATTCAACTTTTAGTGAGTGGCCCCAAGCTGGACTGTATGAGAAAGAGCACCTGACTCTCAGCAGCGTAATGTACTTTTATCCATTCTTCCTGGGAAAAAAAGGCCACTAAGTCCACAAAGAATGCTATTGATTTTTAAGCCAAGCCTTCCCTCGTGCCTTTGAACCACTTGGCCCGAGTCATTCGCCTCGTAACAAGGTGCTACTCTCTCTCTCTCTCTCACACACAAAGGATAGACTTGGGAGTGCGTAGGAAGGGTCGACATGAACATCATTCGTCCCTGCCGGCACGCCGTCGAGGGGGAATTGCTTTTAATCCTGTCCTGTCCTCTAGTTACAAACCATAGAGCGCCTAAAAAAGAAAAAAAGCAGTGGATACTGAAGCAGTGGCGGTCCGTGCATTTCCTAGTGACGCTTTCAGCAAAAACTATTTTATGGCTATAAAACCTCTACTGCAGCTACAGCTGCGACACATAAAAAAAAAAATTAATAAATCAATGCACAAAAATGGGGTAAAATCCACTTCCTAGCAGCATTTAGTGATTACATACAAACACTGGAGCTTTTCAGATATCAGAACAGGGCCCACAATTGAAATATTATTTAGGAATATAGCCATATTTTACTCACCAACAATCCTTTTTAACTGTACACGATATCCATCCTCCTTTCTTTCTTCCTTCTTTTCTATCGCCATCGAAGCTAATGCTGAAAGTCGAGCCTGTCCTGTCGTATTTCTGGCATAGTCCGTCTTGAAAAAGGCTTTAAATCACCACGACAATATATTTGCTTGTGCAGCTAGCTCCAGATACAGTTTGTTAGCTCTGGCTAATCACTAGCCAATCATAGTTGGTGAAAGCGATGACGTATCCCTACGCCTGCGAGAAGGCATTGTGGTGTTGCCAACTCGAAATGTGATTGGTTAAAGCAACAGTCTTATCGACGTTTGTTCAATGCAGCAGAGCCTGCAGAACTGATTGTGAAGGCCTTGAGGCAGATTTCTGACCCTGGCAACAAATGATGGCTGAAATGTGATTGGTTAAATATGAAATATGAAAACACACATCTGGAAGCAGTGCAACCAGGGGGAAAAGCAATGAAAAGAAGCTAACAGACCATTTGGAATTATTTCATAAGTATTCATGGACAAAATATCATTAACAACAGTCTGTGATTCAGATATTTCTTAGGCCAGCAGAGAAGGCCTTGAAGGCCCTGACGGCACACCCCTGCTGAAATGTGAGTGGTCATTTTTAAGTCAGTTTACCTTTCCAAGAAGTCGTTTTGTTGGCAGCAGTGGACATCCAATTCGTTTGGATGCCCTTCCGGTCAAAATGGATTGGACGCCAAGTGCCGTCAACAGTGTACAATGACTTAGTTTTGTTAAAAGTACGTGCTGTAGTAGTTAGGATTAAAAATATAATGGATCAAATCTGCAATACATTCCATTTGATAACATTTTAAAGATGAAATTTTCATTTTTCTCAGTTTGAACAACTAAATCAATTAAAATTCGATCAAAAACAAACCCGTCTATGCCAGAAAATTAACATTTAGCGCTTTAAAAACGATAAAATGCCTTCTTCAAAAATGAATATTCATTACTTACCAATACAGCCGAACACAAGATGGGGAGGGAAGCTCTTCAACCACGTCAACATAGTTCCTTGAAAGAAAATACATCGTCGGCTGCGCATGCGACAGTAACGACAGTTCTCCGTTAATCCCATGGCACAGTCATATTTATTTCATATTTATTTCTGTATACTTTATGTACAGACATTCGCGGGGCGACGCCGTGTATAGACGGACACTTCAGTAGACCGACACGTGAGCGACAATAACTACACTTTTAAAAGGACTATTTCTTAGCATTCAGGGACAAAAAACAAAAAAGGGGGCCGGCTACTGTTGATCTTATTTACAACGACGCTAAATGAATCTGGGACGTATAAATAAAAAAAGGGGTAACAATCACGGATGGCTCTTCTAAGCTCGTAACGCTTCACAGCTGTTCGCTCACGCATTCGCAGATGAGCGCGACTAACCTGCGGGAATGTGAGCGATTAAAAATGTTTAAAAATTCCACCTTGGGGGGGGGGGCGTCTCCTTACCACCGACCGGTCGCCAGATCGGTCGCTAGATCGGTCAGTGCCCGGTGAGGTAGTCCTGCGTGGAGTCGGAGGCGAAGGAGTCGGCGTCCTCGTTGTCCGAGTCGTCGCTGCTGTCGTCGGCGGCCGGCTCGCCCGACAGGGCGATGCGGGCGTAGTCGTCCGTGTCGATGGACTTGCAGAAGTGGATGGCGTACTTGAGTTTTTCCTGGAGGACCTGCTTGCACGAGTAGCGCGGCAGCTTCAGCAGGAAGAAGCACGTGTACGACTCGGGGAGGAAGTGGTCGGGGGGGTTGTATTTGTCTAGCACCTGCCAATAAAACAAAGAAATATCACACTATTTTACGGGACTAGACGGCGGGCCGGATTTATGAGGTGGTAGTGGCAGCAGCAGTCGTAGTAGTAGGGGATTGTATTATACATACATGAGTAGAAGCTGTAGGAGTAGGTGGGTGTTATTCATCCACTAGAAGAAGCTGTTCGAGTAGTAGTAGTCGTGGGTGTTATACATCCACTAAGTGTAGTAGTAGTAGGGGATTGTGTTATAAATACACAGGATGAGAATGTAGTAGTAGGGGGGTGTTATTAATCCACTAGATGAAGCTGTAGTAGTAGTAATCGATGGTGTTATACATCAACTAGATGTTATTGATCCACTAGAAGCTGTGGTAGTAGTAGTAGGGGATTGTGTTATAAATACACAGGATGACAATGGAATATTAATCCACTAGATTAAGATGTAGTAGTAGTAGGGGATTGTGTTATAAATATACGGGATGACAATGTAGTAGTGGGGGGGTGTTATTAATCCACTAGATGAAGCTGTAGTAGTAGTAGTAATCGAGGGTGTTATACATCAACTAGATGTTATTGATCCACTAGAAGCTGTGGTAGTAGTAGTAGGGGATTGTGTTATAAATACACCGGATGACAATGCAGTAGTAGGGGGGTGTTATTAATCCACTAGATGAAGCTGTAGTAGTAGTAGTAGTAGAAGGGGATTGTGTTATAAATACACAGGATGACTCTGTAGTAGTAGAGGGGTGTGTTGGTAATCCACTAGAAGAAGCTATTATAGTAGTAGTAATAATAATCGGGGTGTTATAAATCCACTAGAAGTAGCTGTAGTAGTAGCAAGGGATTGTGTTATACATACATGAGCTGATGCTGTAGTAGTAGAGGGGTGTGTAACTGATCCACAAGAAGAATCTGCTGTGGTAGTACTAGTATGTGTAGCGGTAGTAGTAGGGGGTTGTGTTATAGAACCACTAGATAAGCTGTAGTAGTGGGGGGTTGTTATTGATGGACTAGATAGATGGAGCTGTAGTAGTAGTAGTAGTAATGGGGTGGGTGTTATAAATCCACTAGATGAAGCTGTAGTAGCAGTAATAGGGGCCTGTGATTTATTTTTCCCCCACATGGTCCTACCTGTACGACAAAGTCCCGTCCGCGGAAGTCGGCGATGGTGCGCGGCAGTCGCGTGCGCCCCCAGACGAAGCGCAGGAAGAGCGAGCGCTCCGTGTTGGAGAAGGACTCCATGACTTCCCAGAACCACTGCACCAGTGGCGCCGTGGGTTCAACGCCCTTGTAGGTGGCCACCGACTTCAGGAGGTGCAGAGGGATGTCGGGGCTACCGCACACCTGAACAAAAGCCAATATCAGTCCTATTTCGAGTTCATCTTTGAAGGCTATAAACAGAAAAGGCCGACTTCTTGACACCTTTTTGTGTGGGTCTACTCATTAAAAGACTCACCATAGTTTCCAGTTCGTAACCCGTGAAAAGCGAGAGCACGGGAACCGGGACGACGCGAGCCATGCCCTCCCGCACGGCCGACACCTGCTCGTCAAACTCGTGCAGCCTGTGCAGAAGCCATATTAGTCAAACCGTTGTTCCTCTCCCTTCCCGCAGGGGGCGCTCCAGCCCAAAGACGAATAGTACTTGTACTGGCCTGTAGTTGATGGCGAGCCGCACGTATTCGGCCCGATTGTCCAGCGTGATGTGCGAGTATTTGGAGCTGAGCTGAATGTCCTGACCGCTGGCGTTGGGCACGGTGAAGGGCAACGTCATGGCCTCGAACTCTTCCGACGTGGCTTCGTTGTCGCGGATGTACATCAGGCCCGGGATGAAGTCCTTGTCCACCTGGAGGTGGGACAGAGGACCAGGGAATTTTTGCTCTGTGTTTGTTGGGATTGCCAGGTAAGATAGATAGATGGGTTACCTGCACCATGGGTAGGTGGCTTAAAAAAGTTAATACAGTACCCTAAAAATATTGGCAAAGACACACAAGCATGCGACTCACATGAACACAAAGGCGTGCAGCATTCCTACACCAAGTCTTGTGCTTTTTACAAGTATTGCGTATTCCCACCCTAACCTTTGTGATATCTCAAGGGCAGAGCATGTGAAGAAGTGTGTGTGTTGCCAAGTGTGTGTGTGTGTGTGTGTGCGCGCCTACGAAAAAGAGCAAAGGAAGCTCATGATCACAACGTGAGACCATCTACGCACGCCGACCCAAAACATTGGAGTACGTTCTCATACCCGACAGGGATTAGCGAGGTTTTAATGAGTGCGGCTAGGTAGAGGAATGTGCTTGTCGTGGCTGGTGTGGGGGTGACGTCACAAGCGTGGAATGGGGCGGAGCTCTTTTCTCGACAGGGTGAAGCCTTGTCGGAAAATGCGTTTGTCAAAAGAACGTCGTTCCTACCTCGCTGAGGTCCGCGATGGTCAAGTTCATCCCGGCGAGCTGTTTCCACACCGGCTCGGCTAGGTTGAGACTTAGTGGACTTCCGGAGCGGATGGCGATGCCCAAAACAACGCCTGCGGGTGGAAAATTACCATTTTAGAAAAGAGAAATGGATATCTCATAGGAAACAAACTGTTAAATACGCAGATGCCAATTTGGTTGACAAAATTTTCAATCAAAAAGCTCCTCCTCCACTGCAAGATTTTGTACAAAAAAATCCAACACATCAACAAGGGCTGGCTCTAGAGGTGACTGTGTAGTTCCCAATTAGCCAAAGCACCTCCCCTATCCATGCCTCACATACCTGGAACTGAACCCAATTAGCATACGTGAACTCCCGTCTTTGAACCTCTTGATCAATCAAAATTGCCACCACAACACTGTGTAAAACCATGGTAAATGTGTGTATGTTTAGTTTACTTCAACCTACACAAGGGACTAAAATTGGAAATTAGCCCTTGACTATAATCTTATATGTTCATTAACGTGAATATTTATACATTCATTAATATGTGCTGTCCCTTATTAAATAAATCAAACTCAAATATTTGAACGAATAGTTAAATTTTGAAGAAAAATAGAGCTACGTTTTTTCTTTCGGGCGCTATAAGTGACGACTAAATAAAAATGTAGTGTTACAAACTGCAGGCATCCACGTTGTACTATATGGGATATTCACCCCAAAAGACATGCAACTCATTAGCCTGTCTAGCTAGCTAAAGCAGTTTGTAATGCTACATTTTTATTTAGTCGTCACCTATGAAAAAAACAGTGGTCTATTTTTATTGAAAATGTAACTATTTGTTCAAATATTTGAGTTTGATTTTGATTTTAGCTAGCTAGCTAGCTAGACAAAAAAGTGTAGGCTTATAGTCCAAAAGTTATAAGACGAGATGGAAAAAAATCGAAAATTAACGGCGAGTTTCATCCATTCCAAAGTACACGATGTTTGCGTGTGGCGTTACCGAGGAAACGGAACATGCTCATGTGCAGCTGCGATTTGGAGGCGGGGTTAAGCAGGAAGCAGTCCCGGTTGGCCCCCGACTCGTCGCGTCCGTTGGGGGTGACGATGAGCAGCGGGGTCAGGGCGTTCTGGAGCTCCTCGCACATCTCGGCGATGGACTCGCTGTAGCCGCCGCCGCAGTCGTCCACCGACTCGCCTGTGACGGGGAAAAAACACATTTGTGTTAGCTTAGCGAGAAGCTAAATGGAGAAAAATGTTTTTTGGGGTGGGGGGGATACGTACCCACGAATTTGACCTTCCAAACTCTGTGGGGGAGGAGCAGCGAGTCGGGGCTGAAGGAACTCATTTTGGCACACATTTGACCGAAGACCGACTTGGTTCCGTCGGGTCCGGCCAGGCCTCCTTTCCTTCGAGAGCGTTTCACCTGCGAAAAACAACGTGGCAACGTCACATTTAACCACCGGGCAATACTAGACTCGTTTAGGTTAGGTTAGAACTTTATTTCATCCCGTATTCGGGAAATTTCTTGGTTGCAGTAGCAAGACAGACACAGAAGACATTGTAGACCTAGTTAAGAAACTGGAGCCACACACAAAGTCCACAAGGTGGGGACCTTCTGGAGACTGAGACTGAAGTTACCACAAAGTCCCTCGGTAGTTTATTTAAGTTTTTTTTTTTTAATTAGTTTATTTAATTTAGCTGGAAAAGCATTTTTTAATTTAAAAAAATGACTTAGTTTTTACTGCTTCTCCCTTCTCATTTAAAAACAAAATAAAAAAGAATATCCAGTTTATTTTTCTTGATTTTGCTTATGTATAATATATTTCTAATCCACAAAAAATGAAATCTACACTTCTAATGTTTATCCTTTCCCTTCCTTTTTTGATTCTAAAATGTTGTATTTAATTTTAAAATATATATATTAATACATTTTATGTTGTAAATGCCTGTATATATTTTATTTTTAAAAAATGAGTTTTTATTTACTGACTTTTCTTTGTAATTAACGTTTTTTTCCCCAGTCAGTGCTGGTTCAAACTAAGGCGCTTTGTGTGTTTGTAGGAAGCCCTACAGACAGATTGACTGGAGTCCAGGTCATGCACACACACACACGCCTGGATAGAAAAATCCTTTTATGAAAGACATCACATGTAATCGTCAGGAGCTTGTCTGCTCTCCCATTGAAGGTGTGCGTGTGCGTGTGCGCGGGCGTGTAGACTGGCTAACTAAAGTGAATCATGCTTGCAGACAAAAAAAATACATCAAAAGGGATGACTGTCATGGTACTAATTAAGTCTCACGATTTCCAAGCTTGAATGCCGTCTCTCGCCGTTAATTGTAAAAACAATAGATTTGCATATTGCAAACTTTGTTCAGTCCACATTGGGATTAAACAACAATTTAGGATCCAGAAAAAAAAAAATCAGGTCATACCACCACCACTACCAGAACCACCAGTACCACCACCAGCATCACTATTACTACTACTACTACTACTACCAGTAACACCACCACCACTACTATTACTACTACTACTACCAACAGTAACACCACTACTACTACTACTACTACTACTACTACTACTACTACTACTACTACTACTACTACTACTACTACTACTACTACTACTACTACTACTACTACTACTACTACTACTACTACTACTACTACTACTACTACTACCAACAGTAACACCACTGCCACTACTACTACTACTACTACTACTACTACTACTACTACTACTACTACTACTACTACCTTTACTACTACTACTTTAACTACTACTACTTTAACTACTACTACTACTACTTTTACTGCTTTAACTACTACTACTTTTACTGCTTTAACTACTACTACTTTTACTGCTTTAACTACTAATACTTTTACTACTACTACCACCACCACCACTACTACTACTACCACCACCAGTACCACCACCACCACTACTACTACTACCACCACTACTACTACTACCACCACCAGTACCACCACCACCACCACTACTACTACCACCACCAGTACCACCACCAGTACCACCACCACCACTACCACTACTACTACTACTACCACTACCACTACCACTACTACTACTACTACTACTACTACTACTACTACTACTACTACCACCACCACCAGTACCACCACCAGTACCACCACCACCACTACTACTACCAGTACCAGCACCACCACTACTACATCTTAATTTTCCGGTGCGCCTAATGTAGGAAAAACATTAAGATAGGCCATTGATTGAAGGTGCGCCTTATACTCCAGTGCAGAAAATACGGTATGCCCCCCATTTTTTATTTTTTATTTTAAAATGCTGAAATTTAAGTTTGAACAGTTTTTACAGGTAAAACTATTTCCAACTGCTCGCTGTAATTCTAAAGTCAAAAAGCAGAAATTGCGTATTTCGAAGATGACCATTAAATTGTGTAGCGAGTGCTACCTGTATCCTGTTGAGCTCCACCACAGGTCCATGCTGTCTATCCCTGACCATGGTGGCCTGGACCACCTTCCTGAAAGCCGCCTCCTGTTGGAAGAAAAGACGTTGAAAAGCGGCAAGGACGACCCCCGGGGGCCGTGGTGAGCGGCCCACCTTGCCCTGCGAGATGAGGATGCCACGGAGGGTGTCAAAGCCCAGGGAGGGTCCCTGGCCCGTCTGGCCCAAGCGCCCCTCCAGGTCGAACATGGGAATGCAGGGGCAGAAGAGCTCGGAGATGTGATGGAGCAAGAGGAGCCTGTTCCTCAGGGCCATGATGGGGATCTCTTGCAGGTGGTTGTACTCCATCGGAACCTTGGAAAAAAATATATATTCGCTATTTCAAATCGGCCCCAAAAAATAGCGACGTTACTCCAAGTGCTTGAGGGCTCATCCAGCGACTACGGTTAAAAACCGATATCATTTATTTGCAATTCTTTTCTACCTTCCAGTAAATGAGCATACCTGCGCCGGGAGCTTTCCGGCATTGGTGGGCTTGCTGGTGGACCAGGCCAGCGTGTGGGCGGAGCCGCAAGCCACCCGGTTGATCTTCTTGCCCTGCAGCGCCGCCACCAGCCGCGGCCTCTGGATGGCGTTGGTGGTGCCGTCGCCCAGTTGGCCCTCGTCGTTGTCGCCCCAAGTGAACACTTCTCCTGAGCCCGTAAGTTGAAAACACAGACACGGGAAAAGCCATTACACACCCAAATAAAACTGAAATACTACTACTACCACGACCACTACCACTACTATTACTACTACCACTACCACTACTACTACCACTACCACTACTATTACTACCACCACTACTATTACTACTACCACTACTATTACTACTACTACTAACACTACTACTACTACTACCACTACTACTACCACCACTACCATTACTACTACCACCACTACCATTACTACTACCACCACTACCATTACTACTACCACCACTACTACTACCACTACCACTACTATTACTACCACCACTACTATTACTACTACCACTACTATTACTACTACTACTAACACTACTACTACTACTACCACTACTACTACCACCACTACCACCACTACCATTACTACTACCACCACTACCATTACTACTACCACCACTACTACCACCACTACCATTACTACTACCACTACCATTACTACTACCACTACCATTACTACTACCACTACCATTGCTACTACCACTACCATTACTACTACCACTACCATTACTACTACCACTACCACTACTATTACCACTACCACTACTATTACCACTACGACTATTACTACTACAACTACTACTATTACTACTATCACTACCACTACTATTACCACTACCACAATTACTACTACAACTACCACTACCACAATTACTACTACCACTACCACAATTACTACTACCACTACCACAATTACTACTACCACTACCATTACTACTACCACTACCATTACTACTACCACTACCATTACTATTACCACTACGACTATTACTACTACAACTACTACTATTACTACTACCACTACCACTACTATTACCACTACCACTATTACTACTACAACTACCACTACCATTATTACTAACACTACTATTACCAATACAACTACCACTACCACAATTACTACTACCACTACCACTACCATTACTACTACCACTACCGCTACTACAACAACTACCACTACAACCACCACCATCACTACTACTACCACCAAAACCGTTCCATTTGTCCCAGAGATCCGCCTACCATCCTCGGTGCAGCAAACGCAGTGCAGCGATCCGGTGGCAATGGCGATCACTTTCTTCCCCTGGAGGCCTTGGACCTGCCGAGGCCTCCTGACGTGGTCGTCGGAACCGTGTCCCAGTCGGTGGTAGTCTCCTTTGCCCCTAAAAATGGATTGAAATGGACTCGAATGGTCGCCCGTGGTGACGATGTTGGAGATGTGTGTGACCAGAAGCTTACCAGGTGTAGACCGCTCCTGCCTTGGTGAGCGCCACGGAAAACTGCGAGCCGCATTCTACCTTGACCACGCCCATGCCGGTCAGTAAATCAATCTGGAGCGGATGGAGGCAAATGAGCAGGTTGTGGTAGCTAGCCGTTAGCATTAGCCATTGACATATATGGCTTTTTCAGGAACGATATCGATACTCGTTATAGGTAGCTGTTAGCACATATTCATTTTTGCAAAACTCACTTTCATTGGTATTTTGCAGCCGTCGCTCCCCCCTCGGCCCAGTTTTCCGTAGTCTCCGTCACCCCAGGACCACACCATGTCGTCGTCGGTCAGGCAGAGCGTCTGGGCGTCGCCGCTGCCGCAGGCCACGTCGATCACTCTGTGGCCCTGCAGAGCGTCCACCTGTGTAGGTCACAAATATTAGCTCCAGTGACCTTAAGTAGTATGGATAATCTTTTGCTTTACATGATAACTTAATATCGTTATTATCAATATCTCGGCCAGCAGGTGAGGGAGAGAAGGAATTCTTTTTTTTTGTTCTCAGTTTGAGTTTTGATCTCAGAATTTTTGTTGTATTTACCGGATCTTCCGGACTTTAAGTCGCACTTTTTTTCATATTTTAACTAATACTGTGAACACCCACCGACACTTTACGTTTAGTAAAGTTTATAGTGATCTGAAAAACTGTCACGGCCTATTGCGTCAGTTCTCCACTTTACAATTGTAACATGTTCTCAATTTGTGATAAAAAATAAAAATAAAAAATGCCTTCCCAGAAGTGCAACTCATGCCCTAGTGCGACTTAAAGTCCCAAAAATATCGCATGTATTTTCTATCAAACATTTGCAGAAATACAAGTCGTTAAGAGCTCTATTTGTAAATTTACTTTAGTCTCATTTTAGTATCTATCTTCCATTCTGTACTGGATTTTTTTTCTGAATACTACTCATAATCCGTATTCATTGAACTGTGTTTGAAAGGGGTGCTATTTTCTACCAGTTTGGGCTTGAGCTGGTCCTCGCTGTCCCCGTGGCCCAGGCGTCCGTAGCGTCCCTTCCCCCAAGTGAAAAGCTCTCCGCTGGCCGTGATGCAGGCGCTGTGCGCCCCGCCGGCGGCCACGTCCACCACTTCCACTCCCCTCAGCGACTCGATGACACGAGGGCGATCGCAGGGGCTGAAAGTAGGCAAAAAAAAAAGGGCCAACCGTCATTCTAGCTCCCCCTTCCGGATGAATTTTTCCAGCCCGGGCAATTTCCCCACCTTCTGTTGCCGTGTCCCAGTTTCCCGTCCTCGGCTTCCCCCCAGGAGTAAACCTCTCCCTCGGAGGAAAGCGCCAGGCAGTGTTTTCCTCCCGAGTTGACGGCCACTTTCCTGATGAAGACGTGCTGGATGGACTCCAGCAGGGTGGGAGTCGACACCGACTCGGTGCCCCCGATGCCCAGCCTACCTCCGGCGCCGTAGCCCGTGGCGTAAAGCTGCCAAGAGAAAACAATTAGGACACAAACTCGGGCGCGACAAATTGTTTGTTGTTATTGTGCACTTGGTGGTGAGCCTTTAAATGTCATTATACTTTTATAATGACATTAAATGCATTCAATTCAATTTGGCAAATGAGTGAGCCATCAATTGAGTTTGTGAATAAATTCATTTTTTTAATTGCCCATTATTTAAACCAGGGGTTACTTATGTTGACTACTTATTCATTGACTATTTATGTATTGGTTGTTGTTATGATTTATGCGAGAGAAATTGTCAAATTCAACCATTTTAAGGGTGTGGCTTATACGGGAGAAATTGTCAAATTCAACCATTTTAAGGGTGTGGCTTATACAGGAGAAATTGTCAAATTCAACCATTAAATGTCCGGCTTATATGGGAGAAATTGTCAAATTCAACCATTTTAAGGGTGTGGCTTATACGGGAGAAATTGTCGAATTCAAGCATTTTAGGAGTGTGGCTTGAATGGGAGAAATTGTCAAATTCAACCATTTTAAGGGTGTGGCTTGAATGGGAGAAATTGTCAGATTTAACAATTTTAAGGGTGTGGCTTATACGGGAGAAATGGTCAAATTCAACCATTTTAAGGGTGTGGCTTATACGGGAGAAATTGTCGAATTCAAGCATTTCAAGGGTGCGGCTTATACGGGAGAAATTGTCAAATTCAACCATTAAATGTCCGGCTTATACGGGAGAAATTGTCAAATTCAACCATTAAATGTCCGGCTTATACGGGAGAAATTGTCAAATTCCCCCATTTTAAGGGTGTGGCTTTTAGGGGAGAAATTGTCAAGACAACAATTTTAAGGGTGCGGCTTATACGGGAGAAATTGTCAAATTCAACCATTAAATGTCCGGCTTATATGGGAGAAATTGTCAAATTCAACCATTTTAAGGGTGTGGCATATACGGGAGAAATGGTCCAATTCAGTAATTTTAAGGGTGCGGCTTATACGCGAGAAAATCCGGTAAGCTAAGACTACGGGGACGCTTGAAATTGTACGGTGGCTTTTTTTCCGCCAGATATCGAACACGCGGACCAGAGGGGTAAACGTGTGTGTGTGTGTGTGTGTGTGTGGAAAAGTCACCTTTCCGTCGGCGGTGACCGCGAATAGCGTCTGCTCCCCCCCGATGAGCTGCACGGGCCGCAGGGTGGCGAGGGCTTCGGTGGGCGTGGGCACTTTGACCTTGGCGCCTTCGATGCCGCCAAGTTGCCCGCGGTGGTTATGGCCCCAGCCGTAGATGGTGCCGCTGCCGCCCGCCGACAGGGTCCAGTCGTCGGGCCGGCGGTTCATCCACTGCACCAGCTGCTCGTCGTGCTCCCGTTTGAAGAGCTCGTGGCTCTCGTGGAGGACGTCCACGCTCTCGTGGTCGGCCATTAGCTCGCGGATCTTTTTGGTCACCTGCCAAGAGTGTTTTGAATTTCATCGACCGTATGAAGAGGAAAAAGAATACATATACATAGGGAAACTATTTTTTTGACATTTTCACTGGCAATTTTCCAACTACAGGTGTCAAACGTGAGGCCCAGGGGGCCACATCTGGCCCGGCTGCGATAATAAAGCTACACATCGACATCGTTTTTGATTTCAAGAAAATTGCTATTGTCTTCGTGAGTTTGAGGACAATGTCAAGCTAATATTTAGCATTCTTTAAAATTACGTAGAAAATATAAAAATGTTATACAGGAAAAACAAATATAAATGCATACACAAAACAACATTTTTTGTTAAAAAAAGGACATTTTAAGAAAAAAAATCCTATTTCCACTGATTTGAAAATATAAAACTTGAATAAAAAAATGCTATTAGGGGCTCACACAACAATGTCTCTAAATAAAAACATGACTAGTATCAATACATTGCAATACGCTTATTTATTTATTTATTAACTTATTTATCACCTATTTATGTCTGAAATTTATTTTGCTGTGTCTGTATTCTCACCCTCTTGCTACCGTGACAGTGAAATTTCCCGAATACGGGATGAATAAAATTATCTAATCTAATCTAAATCTAATCTAATACAGTTGCTAGCCCTCCCAGTCAAAATGGAATTAATTTTGAATTGAATTGAATTAATTAATGAGATATCTTAAAAAAGGGGCCAGAACAGAACAGTTGTCCATCATTTACCTTATTTGCAGTGCTTTATGTATATTTAATGGTTTAATTTTAGACATTTAAGTGCGCTTTATGTGAGTAAATATGTGTTTTTTTATCGCTTAATAAGGGGAATTGCAATCATTGGCAATTGGCCGTGGTTGCCAGGTATGCAGTGCACAATAAAATATCATCCGATTTCTTATTCCCGATCCTCACCTCATCCAGAAAAGGCCTGGGCAGAGATGTCCTTTTGTCAAGCGCCACGGCCACCCTGGAGGCCGTAGAGTAGCGTCGGAACCACGCCCACTTGTGCGTCTCGGCGCAACACGGCAAAGTGTCCAGTTCCAGGTCGCAGGCCAGAGCCACCAACACCTGATGAGGATTGACCAGAACGAAATCTAGTTGTCGTACGAACAATTCCAACAACTATTCCTCATTCCTATCTACTCTGGATCGAGACCTTAAAAAAGGGGCTGTGCAGCAGCTGTTTCCCCCCACGGACGACGGGGTCCTCGTATTCGTACTGCCTCTGCAGAGCCTCGGGAAGACCCTTGACCAGGGCGGCGAGGGCGCTGCCTGTAAAACTCTGGGACATTTTGGGAAAAAAAACGGAATTAAAGCAAGAAAATGGCAAAGAACCGAATTTGCATGGAAGCTCATCCCATCTGCGTGTTGACTCACCACGGCGCGGGCCTCGCCGTCCGTTTCGCCCAGCAGTCTGTTGATGTTGATGGACTGCCCAAACTCTGTGGTCAGGAGCTTTCGCAGTCTTTGCAGGGCCCACATTCGGTGTCCGGCAGCTGCGTAAACACGGAAAAAGTCAGGAAATCCTTCGACGCCATCTGCCCGGACTTTGAGAAGTCTTGGTCGACGGAACGGCTATCTGGATTTGACCAGTACCCAAAGCGCTGAGCTGAGCGCAAGCCGCCAGAGATGCGGCCAGACGAGGCACGATACTCCTGTTGGAGATGAAGTTGAGTCGGAAATCCAGGAGACAGGTCACCAAGTCCATGGAAGGGCAGGACAAGATGCAGCGGTCTGACAGCAAGTCCTTTGGACCTAGAGACCAGGCAGCCGTACTCAGTGTGTGTGTGTAATACACAGAATACCACGGATCTTCTGTAGTTTACTACAAAAAAAGCAATGTTTTTTGGTGTGAAAATGTGGCCTACCCGCAGCAGGCATGATAGGGTAGACGGTAAAACGCCAACCCCAGCCGTTAACCGAGCCATCGCTGGTGAATTTCCACTTGAGCTCGTCACCTGGGATCCTTAACTCGCTGGACCAATCGGACCACTCCCGCCCTACGACATACAAATGCATAAAGTGAACATAATGCGCCTTTGGAGGAAAATGACTGAAAATGCAAAATGCAACATTATTCATTCATTGACAGGCTTCCAATCCATTTGAACCCATCAAGACATTCGCTTTTCCCCACAAGGCTTTGCGGGGGGTGCTGGAGCCCATCCCAGTTAACTACGGGCACCAGCCAGGGGACACCCGGTGGCCAGCCAATCACAAGGCACAAGACAAAGGACTACCATTCACGGTCACACTCGTAGCAAGAGACAATTTAGCGTACAGTTAGCATAGCATGCATGTATATTTGGAATGTGGTAGGAAACCAGGGTACCCGAACCTGTGTCATCAAACATTTTTTGTTTGAAAAAATGAGCCACTCCAAGCTCCGCCCCTGGATTGAATGGCTATAAATATATAAGGCTGTCATTTTTAAGTCAGGGCGGGCCGGCGGCTTGAGTGGTTAGGACATCGGCCTCACGGTTCTGGGTTCAAAGCCAAGTCGGTCCACCTGTGTGGAGTTTGCATGTTCTCCCTCTCTGGGCCTGCGTGGCTTTTCTCCGGGTACTCCGGTTTCCTCCCACATTCCAAAAACATACATGCTAGGCTAATTAGTTGAATACTCTCAATCGCCCCAAGCTATCATTGGTTGTCAATCTCATTGTGCCCTGGGATAGGCTCCAGCACCCCCTGCGAGCCTAGTGAGGATAAAACTGTGGAGTATGGAATGTATTCTTATGCTTTTTATTAGTCAATAGGTTTATTTAGTTTAGTCACTAGAATAGAATTTTGCATGACCTAGCGGAAATTTCCGTCCGTGACACCTATGAGTTGGGGGCGCGTCATCTACCATGACAGACCCATTTCTTTGTTCACAGTTTCCCGCCTAAAGTCTGTACCTATGTCACATGACCTTTGTCAATAAAACTGGTCAACCTGTTGGGGGGAGGGAGGGAGTTCAAACTAGTCAGGCTGGAGGATAGACGCGCTCCTGCCGCTGGCTGCTCTGACCCCCTCCTTCAGCTGAAGCTAGATAAAACTCATCATGGCCGACTCTGTGTGCTTCCTCTAATTCGAAGTTATTGAATGTTTATCGATTAGATCCAACAAAAACGTTTCAGAAAATGAATGAATGATTTTTTAAAATGATTTTGTTCTGACCTGATCTGACCGACACAATCCTATTGGCTCCATCCATCACCGTCAGAGGGTCGTGTCGTCTTTCTGTCGAGCATTGTCGGTCAAACTCGATCCGCAGACCTTCTGCCCCTTGATCCCCCCAAAAAAAAACAAAATTTGTGAAGGTACAATATCAAAACCATTTATATATTTATTTTTGAAATTACCAGGGATCTTGACAGTGCCGCTGGTGGTGGTGTCGTCCGTGTAGGGGTGGCTGCTCTCCACCACGACGGGCTGGGAGGACAGACGCCCGCTCTGAGAGTCGCTGGCCACGTCCTCCAGCTCGGTGACGCATAACTCCAGCAGCATGTCCACCACCTGCCAAAATTCAAAGTGTCATTTCACTCGGTATGCCAGAAAGGTCGAATTCGAACGAGGTTTTGGGGGTGAAACGGGATACCTGAGGGTAAGCCGTTCCCATGCCGGACAAGATGGCCGACAGCACCTCCTTGCCTTTTCCCCCAGAGCGACAAGACACGGCCAGTTTGAGGAGGTCCACGATGACGCGGGTGTCGTCCGGGACCAGCAGGCTGGAGAATTCGTCCAGGTATTGGGGCTCGGGACCCACCACTTTGTTCTGGCTTTCCGAGTCCTGAAAACGACAAGTTCGCCGTTTCGTCAAATGGGCCGCGTACCCTTCGTAATAACAATGGTATACAAGGGGATACGAGATTTCCAACTATTGATAATTTCAGATTAAATTATAGTTCGGCTATTTAAAAAAATATCGAAATCATAGACCTTTTCTATTTTTGTAGATTTTTTTTAATTTAATTTTTAAAAACATTTCTGTATATTTTTATGGGAGATTATTTCAGTCACATTTGACATCATATTTTAAATTAGGAGTGTCACAAACCGTGTTATGATAGTGTACTAATCCCAGATAATCCCATATTTGTGATTAGTTGACTAATCTACTGTAAATAGGCATTGGAAGCAAAAATGATAAATAGCAATATAAGTTAACTATAAAATTGTGTCATTGCTATATCTTATGTAATAAATAAAGTTAAATCAGGTACCATTGACACTAAAGGAAAGTTTCCTATTTAAAAAAAATGATAAAAACTAAATTTTATGAAGAAAATGAAATATTTATTGTTTTCATCCATTTTTGTGTTTAAAATAAATACTTAAGTAAATTATATTGTTTTAATATGTAAAAAACACTGGTTTTTACTAAAAGAAAAATGAATATTTACTAGTAAAAGAAAAATATTTAGACAAAAATTGTTATCAATGGAAATTCAATGTAATAATCAGTTATAGTTTAATTATAGCAGCCCTAATTTAAATACATTTTTAAAAATATTCCCATTATAATAAATGCTCCACTTCTAATTTAACTTTGTGTATAAATGCACATTTGATTGTACAAACAATAGCAGGGTTTGCCCCATTGATTTATAAACCTGGCGGGCCATGGGAATTTTTTTAAAAAAAATCACTCCTAATTAATATAAATTTCACATCTATCGTTACCAGCAGGAACCAAAAAATATATATATATATATATATTTCCGTACCTCTTTAGTCTTGGTCATGGTCTCCGCAATGATGCTAGCCGCTCCCGGGTCATCGGTGACGGGGATGAAAGGACGCGAGGATGCGCCCGAAGCGGAGGGCGTGACGGCGGACGACGGGGTCATGGCGTCGTCGGAGGACGCAGCCTATTAACCGACACGCACCTCAATACAATTTTCTTTCAATCCCATTCAACATGGCGGCAGTTGTCGGAGCCTTTTTACCGCAATAAAGGAGGTAATACTGCTATTTTGTTTACCTCGCCCTTTTTATCCTGCCAAGGATTGGGGCTGACCGGCGCCTCCGTCTCCGCCAAGACGAGAGAGCCTTCATCATCGCTGGCGCTGGACGAGGACGACGAGTCGAAGGGCGGAAGCGGAGAGCTGGAAGGACGTTCCACTGGCAGGATCATGCTGGCCGGCATCAGCGCGCCGACCACGGCGTCCCTAGAGGAGTGCAAAAAATAGACACTGTCACTTTAAATCGGGTTGCCAAAGCGGCGGACAAATTTGGCCCACCACATCATTTTGTGCGGTCCGAGAAAGTCAATCATTTCTGTTTAATGATCAAATTCAAATGATATATAAGGAAATATTTCATGGTTTTCCCCTTTTAAATAAATAATTGCATTTTTTTTTCTAAATAGTATTTTTTTCCTTTTATTGTCGTTTTTAGTTCAAAAAGCATTTTAAAAATCTGTTTTAGATCTATAACTAACTGAATATCTAGGGCTTTTAGTCCAGTTCTTTTAATCAGATTTAAAAAATATATATCTAAATATTATATCTTAATAAATATTATATATTATATATACATATTAACTTTTTTTCCTTTTATTTTTCACTGTAAATAACCACATTTTTACAAACGCAATATTTACTCTTCTTCCCTTTTAAATAAAAAGCAAAAGGTCAAAACATACATTTATACATATTTGCCCTCTTTTTTTCTGATTTAAAAAAAATGTAAATAAAGATCTATAACTAACTGAATATCTAGGGCTTTTAGTCCAGTTCTTTTAATCAGATTTTTAAAAAATATATCTAAATATTATATCTTAATAAATATTATATATTATATATACATATACATTACCTTTTTTTCCTTTTATTTTTCACTGAAAATAACCACATTTTTACAAACGCAATATTTACTCTTCTTCCCTTTTAAATAAAAAGCAAAAGGTCAAAACATCCATTTATACATATTTGCCCTCTTTTTTCTGATTAAAACAAAATGTAAATAAATGTAAAAAAATCCATTACAAGAAAATATTTGCTATTAAGAGAAGATTTGTACAAATTTTAATAATCTATCAATCTCAATCAGCACGATCAATACATTCATCGATTAATTTTGGCAGACTAGTTGAAAGGCCCTCGGGATGAAATCCAAACTACGACGTGGCCCGCTACAAAAAGAAAGAGTTTGACACCCCTGCTTTAAATGGAGGATAAAGACGCTCAGTTTCTGAATAGTGCTAAAAAAAAGCGTGAGTTGAGGACGAAAAATGGGAGGTGAAATTTGCTTCCTACCTGGCATACATGATCTGGAGAGCCGAGAGCACGTGAGACAAGCCTTGTTGCTTGGCCAAATTGCCGTCCAGACTCAGAAGAATTTTGGCCAGCGATGGCCTGTTGGCCTTGGCGTTGCTTTGACCGCTCATCTTGTTGCTGACGCCTGATGAGTCGCTGTCGGATTGGACACCTGGAGAGCAGGTCAAAAAAATTTAAAAGATGAGATTAAATGAATTATGAATGAAAGGGAGGAATTCGGAATGAATGATTCTGTTATTTACATTTTGAGGCATGGGTACTTCTGAAAAATGGCAATTTCAACAAAATATTTGAAGAATGTTCGGTTAGATATTTATTAAACGACAAGACTGTAACTAAAAAATATATTTTTAATGACATTTTTTTCATTAATGGATTTGGCATTACTATATAATATAAAAATCTCTGTTTGGTTCAGATTCTTTTATTTACATTAGATTGTTGTATTATTTAAACAGATTATTTCTAAAATTGGCATTTGTACCAAAATATTAGAATGTTCAGTTCAACATTTATTAAATGACATGACTATAAATTAAAAAAATATTTTTAATGATAGATTTTTTTCATTATAGATTTGTTATTACTTTGTGCTCACATTGGAAAATATAAAATTCTATGTTTGGTTAAGATTCTTTTATTTACATTAATTGTTGTACTCTTTAAACCAAGTGTTTTTAAAATTGGCATTTTTAACAAAATATTTGAATATTCAGTTCGACATTTATTAAATAACATGACTGCAAATAAAAAAAATATTTTCAGTCATATCTTTTGCATTGCCTTAGTTATTTTATGCCAACACTGAAAAACATAAAATTCCATGAAATTGATGGCTAATTTGACTTCAAATTTAAAAATAGCTAAAATTCATCATAAATAAAAACAAATTAAATTGCAAATACAAAAATTTCACAAAAACCTTCATAAAATCTACACTAACCAACAAGACACTTCATTTTGCACAGTTAGTAATTTAAAAAATTGACTCCATTATAATAAAAACACATTTTAAAAAATGAATGAATATCATTTGTAGGAAGACTTACCTAGATAAGAGGCCCCCAACGAGTCCCTGGCGGTCTGGAAAAGGACGGGCTCGTGGACGGACGGCGTGCTGACGTCCATGGTGGTCCAGGCCACGCTGTGCGAGGAACCGCAGGCCACCCTGGTGATCTTCTGACCTTCCAGGCCCTGCACCAACGTGGGCTTCCTGTTGACCGTGGTGGTCCCGTTGCCCTGCTGCCCGTGATCGTTGTCCCCCCACGCGTAAACCTGACGTGGAGAAAACCCAGTTCAGTTTTTCTTCCCTTGACCAATCACCATTCCCTTCACAGACCTGTCCGGAGTCGGTCACCGCCAAGCAGTGCAATGCTCCCACCGCCACGTGGATGATCTTTTTCCCTCGCAGGCCCTCCACCATCTGGGGCTTCCGAACGTGGACGTCGGTGCCGTGTCCCAGTCGGAAGTAGTCTCCTTTGCCCCTGTTGGGTCAAGTACGACAGAGGCTCGGAATCCGGCACGTGTGGCGTCATGAGGTGGCGCGTCTTTGAGGGTTACCAGGTCCACACCACGCCCGATTTGGTGAGCGCCAAGGAGAACTGCGCCCCGCACTCGATCTGGCTGACGCCCTGGCCGTTTAACCTCTCGATGTTCTGGGGGATGTTGCATCCTTCGCTCCCGCCGCGACCCAACTTGCCGAAGTCGCCGTCTCCCCACGAGAACACCAATCCTGGAAGGAAAAATAAATAAATAAACACGTTCAGCCACCCGGATGAAGATTTTCAGAACCTAGAAAGCGCTAGTGTCCAAAAGTAAAAGGTACATGGGGGGCAAACCACGTCATAATGTGTGGCCATTAGAAGAAAATTATGTACTTTGGCTTCATGGTTTTCTATTTATTTATTTACTTATTTATTTATGTCTAAAATGTCTTTTTCTGTGTCTGTATTCTCAAATGTATATTCTAAATGTTTGTTCATTTCAAAAAGTAAATGAATTAAAAAAAAAAAAAGACGAAAAATGTTTACGGAGTTCTATTCAACTTTTAGTTCCTCCTTTTATTTTCTGTCATGTAACAATCTAAACAATAATTCAATACCGTAATACTAAAATAAGAATATTTACTGTATTTGCCTTATTTTTGAACTAAAAGCTTCATATTAAGACCATACAGCTTTACCCTTTTTTCATTAAAAATGCTATCAATAAAAAAAATCATACCAGAATAAAATAAGGCGCAAAAAAAAAGATTGGGACAATTTAAAAATATTCTAAATTAACAAATGTCTCTGCACAATGAATTGACTTTCAAAACGGATTATTTAATTGTTGATTAGATTGTTGCTAATGCTAATTGGCTAACATAACTTCAAAAAAATTAAAAAAAAAAGATTGGGACAATTTCAAAATTCTAAATAAACAATGAATTGACTTTCAAAATGGATTATTTAATTATTGATTAATTTGGTGCTAATGCTAATTGGCTAACATAACAAAAAAAAAAAGATTGGGACAATTTCAAAATTCTAAATAAACAATTAATTGACTTTCAAAAACGATGATTTAATTGTTGATTAGTTTGGGGCTCATGCTAATTGGCTAACATAACAAAAAAAAGATTGGGACAATTTCAAAATTCTAAATAAACAAATGTCTTTGCACAATGAATTAACTTTCAAAACAGATTATATAATTGTCTATTAGTTTGGTGCTAATGCTAATTGGCTAACATAACCACGACCTAGTTCTGTGTAACCAATTCCATACCTTCGTCAGTGAGCGCCAACGTCTGCGCATCCCGGCTCCCACAAGCCACCTGGACCACACGATGTCCCAGCAGCACTTTCACCTGCATGCCGCAGAAAACGCCAAATGAGGCGGCGACTCGACGCGTGGCAAAAAAAAAAAAATCGGCGACGGCGTACCAGTTTGGGCCTGAGCTGCGTGGTGTTGTCGCCGTGTCCCAGGCGTCCGTATTCCCCGAGTCCCCAACTGTAGAGCTCCCCGGACGAGGTGATGGCGGCGCTGTGGGAGCTCCCGCAAGCGATGTCGCGGATGCGCTTGGTTTTCAGCGCCTCGATCAGACGCGGCTTGTCGCAGTTCCTGAAACGGAACGTCCCACTTGGCGTCACATCACGCCGACTCCGCCCACCGTCCGATGAGACGCCTACGTACATTCTGCTAAAGTGTCCCAGCTTCCCGTCGTCTCCTTCGCCCCAGGAGAAGACCTTGCCGTCCACGGTGAGCGCCATGGCGTGGCGCCCGCCCGAGTGCACGGCCACCTTCTTCACCACGTAGTTGCCCAGGGCGCCGATTTGCCGCGGGATGGGGATGGTGCCGCTGGACAGGCCCAGGCCCAACCTGCCGTTGGTGGCCTCGCCGCAGGCGTAGATTTTGCCCTCCACGGTGACTGCGGGGGGATACGGGGAAAATGTTTGCCGGCCAACAGATCAACTTCTACGGGATTTTTTTTTTTAAGTACGTTTTTTGTAAAAAAAATATGATTTCGTCTTCATTTGGGCTCGAACCCGGATCGTCTTGGTCATTGGTAGCAGACGAGAAACGTCATCGTCGATTGCTAATATTGTCATGCTTTAAGCATGATATGTGCCTACGCGTCAGTCAATTTAGCTCTTTTCACGATATAAATATAGCGTGTCAGCAAGCAATGTAGCGACATACAGCAACATCTATGGAAGTGATTGATTGGGTAGCCCGTCCACTTTTGGGAGAAAAAAAAATTCTGATGAGTGTAAAAATGATCTTTTTACATGATGTAGTTTCTGAGAAAAATGATGTCCACATCATATGTGGACACCAGGCCCTTGTTGACCAAAATTTAACATTGTAGTCTTTGATAACCAAAAATGCCATGTCCACACTATGTGAGTAAGTATGTGTCGGGTTGTGTTTGTAAGGTGTATTATCGCTTAATAAAGGGAATAGCAATCGTTAATATGGGGAGGAACTGGCCAAGGTACGTCAGGTATGAAATTAAAACTACACTTAAAACATAATTTGATGCTATGCCCCTGACATTATATCATCTCATTCAGTCAGAAAAAAAATATTCAAACACAAACAATAAAATTACAAAAAAACTAGTGGTCACAGCTTTGTTAAAGTGGCGGCAGCAACATAGAAAAAAAAAAAAAACACTTTCATCCTTATTTTTTTTTATACTTGACATATGGCAGGAACACAACTGGGTGTTGTCATATTTTATCCCATGAATGTATGTGTAATAATAATAAAGTCACCTACCTGCAAAGAGACTTTTTGAACCACCCGCAACTTGAACCACGTTGAGCGCGGAAAGAGTTTCAGAGAAGGATGGCACTTTGATCTGCAGAGAAAAATGCAATCTGACCATTCACTCAACTCAACGAGCCTATCCATAAAAAATATTCCAAAAATAAAGACAGAGCGGAAAAATATGGAGAAAAAAAAAAACTTTTTTGCTGAATTTTATGCTGGGCTCAGATCCTCCTTCAAAATAAGAGCGCTCACTCATTGGCTGCAATCGAGCGGGCTAGACGTCCAATCTATTTTAATTGGGAGGTTTGACAGCTATGGTTTGCCTCTCCTTATCGTCGTAAACGGTACTTGAACGCCTCACCTTGGATCCTTTAAGTCCGCCTAGCTGATCTTTGTCATTCAGCCCCCAGACAAAAACTTTGGTCCTGATGGTGGCCGACGACTCCAAACCTGAAGATTTCTTCCGAGCGAGACTTTAAAAAAAAGCACACCGGCCAAGTTTTACGCTTTTATCCAAAACTACAAATGAATTTTTGTGCCCACCTCCCCGTGGCGGTTTTATCGTCTTCTTCTTCTTCATTGTCCGACGCCAGGAAAGGAACCGTGGCCAGGTCGTCGTCTTCGGCTCGGACGCGTCCCACCATGGCCAGGCCGTGGATTTTGCAGTCGATTCCGGAGCTGCGGCACTGTTTGATGGCCACTTCGACGTACCTGTGATACTGGAGGACGAAAAGGCGGGGATGAAGGAAGTCTTAATTTGAAGGGAAGAGCCAATCCGGCGTACCTCGGTGCAGTCGCCAAGCAGGAGGACGGTGGTGTCCGTTGGGTTTATGGTAATGGTCTTTAGTTCCGTTAAGTTATTCAATGAGCTGCCACCTGTGGGAAACACAAGATCCATCCGAACAAGAGACAAAGAAGCGAGAGAGCCGCGTCCATCTCGGAAAGCGGCCTACCATTTCACCACTCCGGAAGGCCGACGGAGTCTAAAACTATTCCATGCTTGGTGCCTCCTCTGCTTGAAGACTATTTTGATGTTAGGGATTAGCCCTCACATATTTGTTTAAAATGGGCCATGATGAATTTAAGTGTGTTATAAGAGAGACTAAAAATAAGAGAAAAAGGAAACGAGGCAAAGAGCCGCATTTATTTTGGCCGTGAGTCGCATGCGGCTCTTGAGCCACGTGTTCACCACCCCTGGATTGAGGCCGATTCAGATTATCAATCTTTTGAAGCGCATCTAAATGTAAAATATTTCCATCCTTCAGACAAAATGACACTGGCGTAATGCTATTTGACATTAGCTTGCTAGCATAATATTGCCTGATATTGTTGTCTACTTAATTTTGTTGTGGTTTTATGTTTAAAAAAAAATTGTTTACCGGATACAACCACCAGGGAAGGCATGTAGCTGCTGTCTGCCGGGTCCACCACCATTTTCAGGCGATGCACAAGGACATCTGGGAAGATCTCCAAGCGAATCCAGTGCTGCAAGAGGTGGGCTAAATTACTTTTTTTTTTAAATTGCAACTTTCACGCATAAACGGTGCTAAACGGAAAATGTATTTTGAGTGGGGAGGGGTGAATCTATTAATTCAAAATGAATCGGATTTCCATCATGGTCAAAAATTATATGAAAATATCAAGAGAAATTATGGCGACTATAAAAATATATATATACACCAAATGTTAATATTATAAACTATGTGAGGTCTTTTTTTAAATACAATCATACCTCTACTTACGAAATTTTCAGGTCACAAAGGCTTTTTACAGGCAAATGAGTGCCTCGAGATACAAAAAAGATCCAAGTTAAAAAATCCCGAAACGTAAATGCATTTCCTAATCCGTTATTTTATTTTGAAAATATTGTGGCGGATGCAAAAAAAAGTACTGCTCTACTTACGAACTTTTCAAGTTACGAAAAAAACTATTAATTTCATAAGTAGAGGTACGACTGTAGTGATTTATAAAGGGCTAGTGATTATATTACTTTTGTATCAGCACCATTACGAATACATGACATAATAAATGGATTATATGCTCTTTAAAAAAATAAATAAATACAATTTAATTTAAAAAAAAATACACTGTGGTTATGTTCCGTTTCACTGACCGCGCCCACGCATTTTTTTTTGCCTAGGCGGGTCGGCAGCAACACTTTTCTTGACGTCTACAACCGTCAACGGCAGCCGATAAAAGAATAGAAAATAATCTCTGACCTTCCCCTGCGATCCGGACGACTGCCAACACTGGTCGCCGGCGTCGATCAGGCGCAAGGCCTGATTGACAGACGATGAGACGTTGAGGTTTTTCACGGCGCGCGACCATTCGTCGATGAGCATGCCGCGCTGGCTGCTGTGGTGCTTCTTCAGCTGCTTCCCCGAGCGGCCGCAGAAGGCCGGCGATTGGCCTGGAGGAAACATTCGGGGACAGTTTTTCACAAGGGCGAACTCCACGGAGACTCAAATCCCCCGATCAACCCCGCCCAGCCGAGACTCACCGGGCTCGTTGATTCGTCCGAAGGAATGTCGGGAGTTATGCTTGCGCGTTTTGAAGCAGTTTTCGCAGAAGTCAAAGTCGTCGCAAACCCGGCATTTGAACCGCGCGCCGTTGACGGGGAACATCTGGCAACCGTCGCACCTGCGCCAGGAAAAATAATAATAAAATGAATAAACCTGGCGGCCATTTTTTTTTAATTGGCTCGAAGCGCAAGGATTTCATTGGCTGCTTGGTGTATTCTGACCTGATTCCGGGATGGACGCTTGGCACTAATTCCATTTCGGAGAGCAAGCCGGTCCAGTGCGACTGCTGAGGGAAGTCGACAATCACGTCCTTCCCGTTGGCACTGAAAGCTGCGTTTTTAATGATGGATGTTAGAAATGGCGTGAATCCAAAAAATGGCGGGCTTACCTTTGACAACGCCGACACTTCTGTGGGTGACCGAGCCCCATTTGTACTTTGGCGTGGTGACGGAAGGCTTCACTCGCACTTTGTCGCCGATCTTGATGTGGGAAGGGGAGCTTTGGGGAGGAAAACCTGGAGAAACGGGGACACGGTGCCACCCAGTTGATGAGTATAGGGCTAATAAAGAAAAAAAAAGATGTGATGTGGATTCTGACTGGTCAGAATTTGGGGATTAATGTCGGAGATCAGACAAAACTCGGATTTTGTTCTCAGAATTATGACTGGTCAGAATTTTGGGATTTATCCAAGAAAACAGACTAAATTCTGATTTTATTCTGAGAATTATGACTGGTCAGAATTATGTGATCAATCTTAGAAATCAGACAAAATTGAGACTTTATTCTCAGAATTATAACCTAATGTATGAATATTGACCACATTTTTTGGTTCTACAGTGGGCCTAATCCTCTTGCTGGATTTAGGATTTTTTATAATAATTATTACGAATGGATCACTTTGGATCGAAATAAATAGAATTACAAAAAAAAGACATTTGTCTTATTACTGGTTCCCAACTTCACATTACTAGCGCATACACCTTACCCCAGGGGTGTCAGACTCGGGTTGGTTAGCGGGCCGCGTTACCGTCAACACGATTTCATGTGGGCCGGACCATTTTAGATAGAATATTTAGATTTTTTTAAATAAATGGATTAAAAGAACTGGATTAAAATCCCTGAATATTCAGTTTTTAATAGATCTAAAACAATGTTTATTTTAGCTTTTTAAATATATTTTTAGATTTTACAAAATGATTTTTGAACTAAAAAGAGAAAAAACGGATTAAAAAAAATACAATTATTGATTTAAAAGGGGGAAAATCAGGAAATTTAATATACATCTATACTCTTCATTTTAATTTTATCCTAAAACAGAAAGTCGCCACTCATGATTTACTTTCCCGGGCCACACAAAATGATGCGGCGGCCGCCACTTTGCCACTTTTGCCTTACCCTATCCGACTTAACTCCCTCCTTCTCATCCTTCAGATAAAAATCACTATGAATATGTCTTTTCAACATCAATTTCCCTCTTTTACTCACTACAAAAAGAAATGCTCTCCGACCTGGGCGGAAAATATAAATGAATTAAGCTATTGATAAGTTTTCAACAGATGTCCACGTTCCCCAAAAGGGTTAATGAAAATTTTAAAAAGGTCAGTGGACTCACCGAGCAGCTCAATATGGACGTAGCGAACCCAGTAGGTCCCCCCCTTTTGCTGCCAGTCGCACTGGACGTTTAAATCGTCCAGGCCGTCGCGGTCCAGCTTGATGACTTTGCCCACGTCGCCGTCGTACACTTCCTCGTACGTCCTGCAGCACTTGACCATCATGTCCACCTGGAAGGGAAAAACGCTCACGTAAGTAAACCCGCTGCCGGCACGCTTGGAAAATGGTCGACTCACTTGAATGTTCTCTTGGACGTAAACGGCGTAGTCGTACACGCTCTGGAAATCGGAGCGCTTTTTGTAAGTCTGGCTTTCCGTCACCACTGCGCCTGGAGGCTAAAAAAATAAATTTTAAAAATCAAGTTACACAAAGCTACAGGTGAGATTTACAGTAAATTCAGTAAACTGTTTTTTTTAATTTAATGTGAAATACACTTTTACTCCTTTTGAGTTGTGTTTAATGCGGACATTATTTCAATTCATCATTTGAAGCTGTTTCGATCAGTGTTTATGTGTTCGTGTGCTAACGTTAGCTTCTTCCTTATTGTACTGTATTACTGCAGAAATAGAATAGCTTGTTATTCATTTAATTACATTAATAAATAATTTTAAAAATAATTCTTTCATTTTTGTCTGTTTCTCCCATCTTTCATATAAACTTAGGACCCTGATCCTTTTTAAAGGGTTAAGTGGGCAGTTTTTTGAGGACCGTGGAACGAATAACGGAATTTACATGTAAAGTACTGCTCTACTTACGAAATATTCAAGTTACGAAAAAAGTTCTGGGACCAATTCATTTCGTAAATAGTGGTACGACTATGTTTTTTTTGTCTTCTTCAACCACTGGAAGTCTGTTATGTAGTTTTTTTTGTTATTTTTTTGACAATGCATGTCTCATATGCCGTCCAAAAAACCTCAGTATTTATTTTCGTAACGACTTAGGTGGAGACAGGTGTAACCTGAGGACTTACCCCCGTAAAAGCGGGCTCGGCGTCCTCCAACTCCTCGAACGCTTCCTCGTCCGACTCTTCGTCCGACACGGTGTCAGCGTCGGACACTTCCGAGGTCTGAACGTCAGGATGGTCCAGCAGCCAGCCCACCAGAGCCTCGACACCTACGACGAAAATCTCACTTGACTCCTGAGCGAAGCCATCCGAAAAAGCGCCACTTTTCCCCAATCCTACCCGGCACCCCCGTGGCGCTGCCGGTGGTCCCCGACAGCGACTTGAGGGCAAACTCGATGTTTTTCCGAGGGAAGCCCATTTCCATGAGTTGCAGCACGATGGGGAGAGGCGGGACGGGCGAGGTCTTTTGCTTCTTCTGCTTGGGCGGCCGAACCTGCTGCTGCTGCTGCACGGCGACCGGCGTGGTGGCCTCGCTGGAGCTGCTCTCTTCGAAAAGCGGGGAGGACGGGTGGGCCGACTCCACGGCGAGGTATTGACACACGGCCAGTGCCGCCGCCTACGACAGAAATCGATTGTCAACATTCATTTCGGGACGTCATCTAGTAGTGCACAGGTGTCAAAGTGGCGGCCCGGGGGCCAAATCTGGCCCACCGCATCATTTTGTGTGGCCCGAGAAAATAAATCATGAGTGCCGACTTTCTGTTTCAGGATCAAATTAAAATGATTAAAAAATTGCGTGGGCCGGACCGTTTTAGATATAATATTTAGATTTTTTTTTTATAAATGGATTAAAAGAACTGGATCAAAAGCCCTAAATATTAAGTGTTTATATAGATCTAAAACAATGTTTATTTGAGGTTTTTTATATATTTTTTTTAGATTTTACAAAATAATTTTTGAACTAAAAACAGAAAAAATGATTTAAAAAATGCAGTTATTGATTTAAACGGGGGAAAATAAGGAAATATAATATACATCTATATCTATAATTTTTTTCTGTTTTTAGTTCAAAAATCATTGTGTAAAATCTAAAAATATATTTTAAAAAAAGCTCAAATAAACATTGTTTTAGATGTATAAAAAACTGAATATTCAGGGCTTTTAATCCAGTTCTTTTAACTCATTAATTTAAAAAAATCCGAAAATCTTCATTTTAATTTGACCCTAAAACAGAAAGTCGCCACTCATGATTTACTTTCCCGGGCCACACAAAATGATCTGGCGGGCCAGATTTGGCCCCCTGGCCGCCACTTTGACACCTGTGGTCTAGATAATCTATTTGTTACTTTGTGAGTAGGTGGTGAATTAGAACAAATAGAAAGGTGTTTCTTTATTGTAATATCCAATTTTTGGTGTTTTTTTCAGAGAGTGGGAACCCATTCATTTGTATTTAGTTATTTTCTATGGGAAAAATATATTTGCGATGCGAGTAAATTGACATAAGAGCTCGGTCCCGGAAGGCATTAAGCTCGTATCTCAAGGTATTACTGTTCTGGTAGGAGTAGGGCTCAATCCATTTCTTCAAATCGGGCGGTCGAATTAAAGGAAGCCAATACGCCACAAATTGCCAAATATCGGCGCCGACAACGGTTCGATCGATAATCGAGCGTGCCGATTTTTTACTCACTTCCATCTCCCGCCGGTCAAAAATGGCCTTAACGGGCGACGGCTGAGTGGCGGCGGACAGGAGCTGCTGAAGAAGGATCATCGGAGGAAGGGGACCTTCGGGGGAAAGGTCTCCCACGTCAGGCGATGATGCCACTGCTTCTTCTGAAGGTTTCATACGGATAAAAAAACGATAAATCAATGGTCTGGTCCTCTGCAACTTTTTCGAGTCTTTTTTACCGCCAGAGTTTGGGCTGATGTCGAGGACCACCGCCGACTGAGAGAGGATCTGCCGCAGTTTGTCCTGGTGCGAGAGCAACGCCCGGGCGGCCTTCAAGACGTAGAGACGGAGTTGCTGCCAGCGTAGCAAATGGAGATCCACTTGGTCCGCTGAAGAGAGCGTCATATATACGATTAATTTGTCGCTAACGGCTACAGTTTAGGGATATTTAAAAGGTCATGTGCCATACTTCAAATTAATAATGCAGCTCTAAAATTACTAAAACAATCAGTTTGTAATCATGCTTGTCCTGAGACCAGATATTAAAAAATATAGTTATCTCTGTCTCGTACAAAGACCACATTGAAGCTTGAAATTATCATGTTTTTTTATTTTTATTGCTGTCTTCTAGTTGTGGGAATGTTTGCTTTAAAACAATATGTCAAATTATTATTTACTGATGATGTATTAACTGTCATCCTGGTAATGTGATTATAGCCACTATTGTAAATATAAATCATGTCATTGAACGGTAAAAATCAAATTAACCTTTCAATAAAAGAAAATTACCAGAGTTTTAATAGTCTATTATTTATGTAAAAATTTGCAGTATAAAAAAATGTCCTTGCCATTATTTTACATAATTTTGTTGACTTGGGTAGCGGCAAAAAGCTAAAAAGCTAATTTCCAATTCCAAAAGAAAGCTAATACAGAAGGTTAATGTTAATTTTCCACCCCTAATTACATAATTATAAGCATCAAATTAATACTGTTGATAAATGCGTATCAGAAAGCTAGCAAGAAAAGGCTAATTTTTCACTCATTTTAAATTCAGGAAAGAACCATTCATGTCGAAAACAACCCTTAACGATCTTCGCCGCAAGCCCCTCCCACGTCAAATGGATCGAACGTCTATCGCCGTCAACGGGAGCCAAAGAGTTACGGCCTAAATAAAGAGGAATGATGGGAAAAAGGCACCTGTAAGGCCCCGACTGAGGCACTTCTTCATGCGTTGTTTTTCCAGTTTGCTTCCGGCCAGGCTTACGAGCTGAGCCCAGACGGTCAACATGGAATCCGAAAAAGGCAAATTCTGCACGCTGAAGGCAACGGCGGGACACTAAAGGATGTTCAAATAAAGTCAGAATTAAAAAAAAATCTTCACTAAACACAAAAAAGGAATGTTTCCCTATTTGGTGCCAGTTCGTACCGGTTTGAGATGAGCGAGCAGGCAAACCCGGCTGTTGCGCATTTCCTGAAACTGCGCGGTGATCCGTCCTTTCGGCGTGATCCGCGTGACGGTGCCTTCGCCGTATTCCTCGTGGAGCACTTGTCCGCCCAGCCGGAGTCGAGCGTCGATCCCGCCGATGACCGCCAGCACGGCCATGAGGCTGCCCACCCTGGGACCCTCGGCGTCGGGGAAATACTCTTCCAGGAAGCTCTGAGTGAGTGGACACGGAAAAAAAAAAAGGGTACGTTAGCTCGCGTCCCATTGGTTGGGGATGAAGTGCGACGAGAGGGGCGTGGCCTCACGGCTTCGGATTGGCAGTTGGTCATGACTTCGCCGATGGAGCTCAGCTGGGAATTGATGTAGTCGTTGATGAGCGCGTTCCATTGGGTGAGAGCGTGGAGAGCGCGCAAGACGCCCACGATCTCCTCGGCTAACGTGCTGCTGTGAGTGGCCGTCAGGGAGGCCTGGGGGCGGGACTTCCTGCGTCGTAGAGAACCCTCTACAATAAAAAGGGATCGTTTGAAATGGTTCGAGTTTTTTTGGCTCTAAAAAAGTTGACGCACCTCGAAGGAGAGGCAGGTCTGAGGAGCAGGTGCTGAGTAAGCTTCCCAAGAAGTTAAACAGCTTCTCCACCAGGAACCTCATGTCTGAGGAGCGCTCCATTTTGTCCCAAGAGGGGAGCACGGCTTGCAGGAGACGGAGCGCCAGGATCTGGAAACGCAGAAAGTGAACAAAAAGACGCAAACGTGGGTTTATTCTATTTAAAAGAATGTTCAACTGTAACGCACATTTCAGCACTGTTTTGAGTAGAAAGAGACCGACACACAAAAAAAAGTGGCCTTAAAATCAATACGGAATGATCCAAAATGTACAGAAAGTGACCGATAAGTTGCCTAAAATGATGCAAAATGAACCGATTGCCTGCCAATGACAATGGTAGATGTCAAATTTACTTCAACTGGCTGTGGATGATCGTTGTTCAGTGCCGTTGATGGCGCTAGATGTCCAATCCGTCTTGACTGGGAAGGGCGAATGAACATTAGCACGTCTAGCGCCTCCAATGGCGGCCATTTAGTTAACTTTTAGTGGCCCATAATAAACTGGAAGTGGCGGCCCGGTGGCTTGAGTGGTTGGTGCATCGGCCTCTGGGGTCCTGGGTTGAAATCCAGGTCGGTCCACCTGTGTGGAGTTTGTATGTTCGCCCCGGGCCTGCGTGGGTTTTCTCCGGGTACTCCGGTTTCCTCCCACATTCCAAAAACATGCATGCTAGGCTAATTTAGCGCTCTTAAAATGCCCCTAGGTTTGAGTGTGAGCATGAATGGTTGTCCGCCGCGACCCTACTGAAAATAAAACGGTTCAGAAAATGAATGCATTTAAAAAAAAAAAAAAAAACTGGTCCGGCCCACATGAGATCTAGTTGACCTGATTGTGCCCCGCTAAGCTAATCGAGTTGGGCACCTTTGCCTTAGTGCACAGGTGTCAAAGTGGCGGCCCAGGGGCCAGATCTGGCCCCCCGCATCATTTTGTGTGGCCCGGGAAAGTAAATGATGAGTGCTGACTTTCTGTTTTAGGATCAAATTCAAATGAAGAGTATAGATGTATATTAAATTTCCTGATTTTTCCCCTTTTAAATCAATAATTGTCATTTTTTAATCCATTTTTTCTGTGTTTTTAGTTCAAAAATCATTTTGTAAAATCTAAAAATATAGAAAAAAGCTCAAATAAACATTGTTTAAGATCTATAAAAAACTGAATATTCAGGGCTTTTAATCCAGTTCTTTTAATCCATTTATTTAAAAAAAATCTAAATATTATATCTAAAATGGTCAACCCGAGTCTGACACCCCTGGCATTAAATTAAGGCAAAAGAGGACAAACCTAAGTAAACAAGTGACAAAACAAACCACCATCAAATGGAAAGACAACAATAGTTCCAAGTGAAATACTGTAATATATAGGCCACGCCTGCCACTCACCTGTCGCTGCAAAGTGACGGCGCTAAACGAGTGGTTGCCCTCGACGATGCGGAGCAGCAGACCGATCCACGGCGAGGTGCTGAGCGTGCCGCACATCTGCGGCGTGAGCGCCACGCTGCGGATGAAGCCCAGCGTACACCAGTTTTTGTGCTGCTCCCTCGACACCAGCCTGTGGGCGTGGCAACCTAGTGGGCGTGTCACCAAAAGCACCATTAAATCCAGACTTTGTTTTATGTTCCAAAAAAAACGGGGGTTATCTGTACCCGTCTTATCGTTGGTGGCGCTTTCTACCAGCGTCCTCAGCAAGCCGCAAAGGGTGCGCGTGGCGTCCTTTTGCAAGACGTCGGCGTAAATCCCGGATGACAGCGCTAGCGTCTTGAGGAGGTTGACGGTGCTGGTGAGCATCATGGCTGTCGGGTGATTGCTCTTTTCCGCTGGTTCACCTTCTGGAACAAAGACAACAAGTTCATTTTTTTTTTTTTTAAAGGGCGGGACAACAGGATGGTGGTAAACTTAAGGTAAGGGTCCAGATCTGGTCGTCCCAGCCTTCATTTTGTGTGTCCCGCAAAAGTCAACTGTGTGCATCGGCTTGCCAAAATAAAAATATTATAACAATAGTTCATAAACAAATGATTGCAAACTTTTTTTCCAAATAAATAAACATAGGTTGAAAATATTGCCAATATTTCAGTTTGATATTCATGAATTGTTTTGTCTTTTTTTATTTAAATTGATTCATTTTCTGAACCGCTTTATCTTCACTAGGGTCGTGGGGGGTGCTGTAGCCTATCCCAGCTGATTTTCGGGCATGAGGCTGGGGGGCAACCTGAATCAGTGTCTAGCCAATCACAGGGCACAAGGAGACAAAAGGACAACCAATCATAGCTAAGGGCAATTTGGAGTGTCCAATCAGCCGACCATGCATGTATTGTTTTTTTGGAATGTGGTAGGAAACCGGAGTATCCGGAGAAAACCCATGCAGGCCCGGGCGAGAACATACAAACTCCACACAGGTGGACCGACCTGGATTTGAACCCAGGACGTGGGAGCTGTGAGGCCTAGCAACTTTTAATTTGAATAAAAAATCCAAATAAAGATGATAATGACCACTAAAATCAGAATCAGGAAAAACAATTGAGATGTACCGATTTAACCTTTGTGTTTTTAACTAAGAAACGTAACAAAAGATAAAGAAAATGCCAAAACTGACCGACGTCATCTTCCGTGTCCGAGTCATCGGCGGTGGGCTCGGCCGCGGGCGGCGGCTCGGCTAGCTTGAGGTCGTATTTGCCCTCCTTTCCCATGCGATAGGAATTGGTGCTGCTCGTGTCCCACTGGACTCGGATCCATCCGTCCTCGCCTAGTTCGCCGATGACCCTGCCCAGCCCCGGAGACGGACCATCCTGCGAGAAAAAGATCATTAGGAACATCTAGAAAATCCGCATTCAACTCGACGTTGTGAAGCACCGACACCCCTACCTGATCTCCCCATTTCCAGTCCACCCCCCTCATGACTCGCGTGCCAATTTTCATCATGGCGGCCAGTTCCGGGCCGGAGGCGGGAACGGGCGCGGGCGCCGCCTCTTTCCTGGACTCTTCCAGCACGGTGGCCGAGCCGCCGTGCACCGATAAACTCAGGTCCTCGTCGCCGCTGTCGGAGCTGGGTCCTGGAAGATGCACATCGCAATCCCTTTGCTTAGGTCAATGGTGTCAAATTAATTTCTTAGATGAGCATATGTGGCAACCTGGCCCAATTGCTCCCCTTATTAATGATTGCAATTCCACTTAGTAAGCGATAAATAACGTACAAATGCAACGTGGCACATATTTACTCACATAGGGCGCACTTAAAGTCTAACATTTTCTCCTTTAACAAAACAAATGGCTGAATGTTAAGACCAACCCTATGTATACATGTACATCTGTGTATGTATGTATATGTATATTTATATTTTTGTACGTATATGTATGTATATGTATATTTTTATATATGTACATAGATGTATGTATATTTATGTACGTATATGTATGTATGTATATTTATATATATATATATGTACGTATATGTATATTTATATATATGTACGTATATGTATGTATATGTATATTGATATATGTACGTATATTTATATATGTAAATATATGTATGTGTGTGTATATATATATATATATATATATTTCAGCAACACGCTTATTGATTTATATATATATATTTATTTATTCATTTATATATTTATATATATATTATTTTTTATTTATTTACATTTTATATATATTTATTTTTTATATATGTATTTATATATTTATCTATACATGTATTTATTTATTTATCTATTAATTTATTTGTTTATTTATTTATGAACTTATTTATTACCTATGTATTTAATCTAAAATGTATTTTGCTGTCTGTATTCTCACCCTCTTGCTACTGTGACAATGAAATCTCCCAAATACGGGATTAATAGTTATCCAATTCAATCCAAAGTGGACGAGGTGTCCAATCTGTATGCACTAAATTCAAGATTCTGTAGATGTCTTTTTTTTTTTTTGCCGAGACTAAAACTTACCGACCAACTTGAGGATGCTCTGCGTGAGGGCCAGCGTGCCCGAGTTGAGCAGCAAGCTCAGGGTGTTAGCGCCGTGCTTTAGCGATAGCATGTGTATCATGGCGAGGAGGAAACGGGCCTGCGGGATGGTACCCAGGCTGGGTCCCGCCGGGTTCTCGTTGGTGATCGTTTGCAACGGAACCGGCTGCACGCCTGATTTGACGGACAAAAACACAATGTAGAGTTCGGCTCGTGGTTGTCGAGGATAGCATTGGGACGAACTACGTGTCACAATAAGACGGCTTTTACCGAGCTCTTTAAAGCGTCCGCTGGCTTCCAGCAGGATGTTGCGAACGTTGTGGATGGCCCAAGAGTACAATTTGCCAAAAGTCACCTCCAAGAGCATGCGGTTGAAAGGCGGGATCAGGTCCACGTCTTTCAGGCAGTCTGTGAGAGGCTCTCTGTGGAGGGATGACAATAACAAATAAACTACAGTGGTACCTCGACATACGAGCAATTTGAGATACGAGTAAAATTTCGGGCAAATATTTATCTTGAGATACGAGACAAATTTTGATATATGAGCAGACAGCGGACGCGAGAGGCTGCTCATAAGAACATCATGGCCACTGTCTTTCTGGTCTCAACTCCCTCGTGTAATGTCTCTACGAGCACTGGGCGGAGCCTTGCATTTTTTCAGTGTTTTTTTTTCTCCCGTTAGTCAGTGCGAATGGCGGAGCTTGTTCGCTAATACGAGAGGAGTATATACTACTTCTGGTTGGCAAGTGGTCGTGCGTTATCCTATTGTGAGGACATTTGTGTGCATCATTTTGGGAATATTTTGAAGGGAATACAAAAGCAAACAACCCTCGATAGTCTGCATCTGAAAGTCAGGGTTGAGGCGGGGCCAATAGAGCCAACCCGGGAGAAGAAAGGTATCAAAATTTAAACCAAATTTAGTTTAAGTTTAGGGTAAGGTTAGATTACATTTATTTTTGAGTGTGTCTGCATCATAATCCAAGTTCATTTAAATATGTTTATGTTATGTTACGAGCGCGTTGCCGTGCAAAAAGTCTCTCTCCTTCACGATTTGCCTCACCTGGAGTGGAATACATCGTCTGAAAAACATTAACGACTCTTTTTGAACGAATATGAAAGAATCGGCTAAACTAACTTGTTTGCATCTGCATAGAATTCATTAAAGATGACAACTCAGTCTTTAAACTGAATGTTAAAATCGCCTAGCCTTACTTAATCCAATGTCCACCAATTCTCAGCGCGTAGATTTGGTTTGAAATCCACTTATTTTTTAGCCCACAGAAATATAACCGCAAATAACGCGCTTAATAAACGTAAGCTAGCTCAATTACCCAATGTTGGTTCCTTCGGGTATGACCCTCTGCCACCCACAAAGCATGGCGTACTGCACGGAGGGCAGCAGGAAGCTCTTGGCGGCCAACTTCAACATGGTGTCGATGCCCTCCAGCCGGACCTCCGCCCGCTCCAGCTATCAAGACAAACAAGACAAACGCCCATTTGGCTTGTTCTTGGCTCGTGTGCTGGCGGCCATTTTGGAAGCTCACCTGTTTCAGGAGGCATTTCCTCATTTTCTCCACGTCGAGAGGCTCTTCTTTCAGCGCGAACTCGACAATTTTAGTCATCAGGCTGGACTGCGGGAAGGTCCCGTGAACGCTATGCTTCAGCCAGCGGTATTTGTGGGCGTTGTCCACCGTGCTCAAAATGGGCTCCCACTTGTCCTGTTGTCATTAAATAGCGCCATCGGGTTAGAGTACGCCGCGATATTGATTATAGCTCAAAATGAAGCGATGAATATCCTTTTGAAAGTCAAATCTTTAGCAATTATCCATTCCTTCATTTTCCGAGCAGCTTATCCTCACGAGGGTCTCGGGAGCTTTGGGGCTGATGCTAAAGTAGGCGGGGTTAACATGACATTAGTGTATTTTCCGCACTGTAAAAGGCACATCTTCAGTGAATCGCAAATATTGCAATTTGTTTCGTATATAAGACCCACGGGATTATAAAACGCATTTTGGATTGGATAACTTTATTCATCCTGTATTCGGGAAATTTCGTTGTCACAGTAGCAAGAGGGTGAGGATGCAGAAATAGGAAAGGCATTTTAGACATAAATAGATAGGTAATAAGTAAGTTAATAAATAAATACATGTATAAATATATAAATAAATAAGCGTGTTGCTGAAAAAAAAATATATATATGTATATATATTTGTATATATACACATGTATATATGTATATATATACATATACATATACGTGTGCATACACGTATACATATATATAAGCACATATATACATACATACACACACATGTACATGCATGCATACGGTAGGTCTTAACACTCAGCCATTTGTTTTGTTAAAGAGCCTGACAGCTGATGGGAGGAAGGATCTTATTAGTTTGTAGCTAGTATGTAGCATGTAGTTAGTAGGATTTTTAGTAGTAGTAGTTTTATGATCGAACTCAAATGAAGATTATTGATGGATAAGGAATATTTCTACTGTTTCCCCTTTTTATATCAATAATTGCAGAAGATTTGTACTAATTTGAATGTCCAAAAATGATCTATTGATCAGCATGATTGGAAAAGCTGTCAATTCATTCATCGGTTAATTTTTGAAGGCTAGTTGCCCTCGTTGCCCACATAATGGACCTCGGGATGAAATTGAACCTACGTTGTGGCTCGCGACAAAAACTGAGTTTGACACCCATGCACTAGATGGCGCTGTAGTTGTAGGAGTTGTAGTATTATACATTAACTAGATGGAGCTGTGCTAAAGGGAAATTCATTTGATGATTAACCAATATTGATCCATATATAATGCGCATCAGATTATAAAACTATAAGTATTTTAGTTGCGACCTTATAGTGCGGAAAATACGGTAAAAAAAAGTAAAAGTTTTTCTATTATTACACTCGTAAAGCCAGGTTTTTTTGCATCACCACTTGTAATAGTGTGCGTTTAGTCATAATTATAAAATCAGATGCAGCTTCAGCAAACCCTGCGACGATAAGCAGCGAGAACACATGAATATTTCTATAAGTTGTAAAAAAATATAGATGAACATGCTCAACATTGTCATAGCAACAGAAAATTGGTTGTGATGAATCCTGAATGAAAAGTACCTTGGCAGTCTTGCTGGTGGGCGACTTCCGATCACCGGATGAAGGGCTGATGTTAACGCGAGTTTCTTCTTCTATGGTCCCCTCGTTCTCCAATTTTGCTTCCTCGCCGTCGCCTGATTTTTTCGACACTATAGGGGAGGGAAAGAGGCTTTTAATAATGACGATCATCCCGTCGCAGATCAAGGTCATTTTTTTGGACAGCGCTTCCACCTCGTTTCTTGCGCCGGTCTCTGATGAGCTTTTGTGCGATGCGGCGCCAACGCGGCTGAGAACTGAGCAGCTTCAGCTTCGACACGATGGACAGGTCGTTGCTGACCGCCGGACGCAGCTCGTTGAACAGGAAGCGCAGGCGCTCGATGACGGGGGCGCACACTTCCTTGTAGGAGCGGCCCTGTTCCTGATGGGTCTGGCAAAGTGCGATACAGGGTGTGATTCAGTGGGCGGGGCTACTCATACGCCATCAGTGATCATTCAATTCAATTCAATTCAATTCATCTATTCAAAACGTATGTTTGTCTTAACTCATTCACTGTCAGCACAGTGATGTCTTTGGATAATTAGTATAAGAGGGTAATAGATTTATACATATATTTCTTATTTATTTTTCAGTTTTTGTTGTTGTTATTTGTGCACCATGTGGTGAAAGCTTGAAATCTTATTATACTTGTATAATGACAATAAAAGCATTCGATTCAATTCAAATGTTATTCATTTTCATTTTACTCTGTGTTAACAATACAATGATTAATCATTTCAAAAAGAATAGAATAAAATATTTTTCCTATATACATCGATGACCATCCTGGAAAAAATAGACTCGAACAGATGTGAAAATATTAATAATATATATGATATATTGAATGACTGTGTCCAATAGGTTTTTGATATACTAAAGTCAATTTAATAAAAGGAATCAACAAGTTGCTACCATTTTTTCTTTATGTGAGAGCCATAAAAGAACCTATTTTAAAATGTTATCACTTTAAAAGTAAAAACACATGAAAGTTTGCATTTTTTTTTGTCATTTCACCACTTTCAAAGTACAAAAAAATAAAAATACATAAAAAATCACTGAATTCTTTTGACAACATTGTTGATTAGCTGTTGCTAATCGACTATGCATACAGTAAACCAAGGGTGTCAGACTCGGGTTGGTTCGTGGGCCGCATTAACGTCAACTGTGGGCTGGACCATTTTAGATATAATATTTAGATTTTTTTAATAAATGGATTAAAAGCCCTAAATATTTATTTTTTTATAGATCTAAAACAACGTTTATTTTAGCTTTTTTAATATATTTTTAGATTTTACAAAACAATTTTTGAACTAAAAACACAGAAAAAATTGATTAAAAAAATACAATTATTGATTTAAAAGGGGGGAAAAAATCAGGAAATTGAATATACATCTATACTCTTCATTTTAATTTGATCCTAAAACAGAAAGTTGGCACTCATGATTTACTTTCCCGGGCCACACAAAATGATCTGGCGGGCCAGATTTGGCCCATGGGCCGCCACTTTGACACATGTGCAGTAAACTCTTAAAAAATTAGGATTAAAGCGATATTAGCGGATAGCCATATTCACCCGTTAAAAGAGCCACAGACTCGCTTGCTAAATCAACACCCATTGTGTAGCCCTACCTTGATTAAAGAACACTTTGCCTGGTAGACCATGCGGCACACGTCAATCACAGATTTAGGGAGTGACCTCTGCTTCCCTTGCTCCACCCCCAAGGCACATTGGCTGACGAGCGAGAGCGCAACGTGACCTGCGGAAAACAACAACACCCGGAATGAATCCTCGCGGAAAAGCATCATAACTCGGACACCGGCGTCCCGTTGCCGAGGTTACCGAGGTCCTGATGCTTGAGCAGGCAGCACAGCAGCAGGCGGCCCACCTCCTCCACGGGATGCTCGGGGGGGAAGGTGATGGGGGTGATGAGATGGTACTGTTTACAGCAACGCTCAATTTGGCAGAGGAAGTCCTGGAAATCCACCGAAAATGAGTCGCCGCGCGGCTACGGTCCGGTCGTCGCCGTTTGGTGGGTTTTACCTTGACGGTGTGGTCCTGGGTGTTGTTGTCCGCGATGGCCTGCAGGAAAGGCTGCGCGTGGTCGCTGAGGGTTATCCGTCGAGAGTACAGCTTGGCTTTATCCGGGGCGGTGGTCCCCAGGGAGCTGCAGTGGTCTTCGTCCTTCTCCTCGTTGTAGTTGTAGTGGATTTGGCTGGTCTGGAGGCCGCCGGAGAAGATGGACGACTGCAGCCATCCTGGGACGGAAAAAAAACCCACCCAAAATTAGAGATGCAACATATTTGAATACATTTTCCATTAGAATATTGTCAAACGGCGACCCGGTGGTGGAGTGGTTAGCGCGTCGGCCTCAGAGTTCCGGGGTCGAGGGTTCAATTCCAGGTCGGTCCCAGCTGTGTGGAGTTTGGATGTTCTCCCCGGGCTTGCGTGGCTTTTCTCCGGGTATTCAAAGTTTCCTCCCACATCCCAAAAACATGCATGCTAGGCTAATTGTATGCTAAACTGTCCAAATGCGCGAGTTGTTGGTCTCCTTGTGCCCCGCGATTGGCAGGCCACCGAATCCCGTCTGGTGCACGTAGTTGGCTGGGATAGGCTCCAGCACCCCCTGCGACCCTTGGGGATAAGGAGTTCAAAAAATGAGTGAATATTTTTCTAAGTTAACTCATTGAGGAAGCGACACGTCCATACATTTGGACAAGGTGCTCCAAGTCTAAATAGATTGGACACCAAGCGTCGTCTGTCAATGACAGTCAAACATGAGAATTTTAAGACATTCCTACCAGTTTAAATGAATATGACGTTGTTTACTGTCGTCAATACTGGGAAATGAGTTTCTCTCGATTTATCGGCAAAAAGTATGCACTGGTTTTGCGACGGTACGTTCGATAGTGCACCTGACAACCATCAACTCTATACCAGTGCATACTTTTTGCCAATAAATCGTGATTAGTGTCAGTTGCCATTAAAACGATATCTTCCTCTTCGACTAAAACAAATCTCTGCCCTCTTAACGGAACCCTAAATTCGTCTGTTATTATAACTGTCCGGCGACGAAGTGTCCGGCGTCAAATTGTCCGTCGACGAAATGTCCGGGTACCGTATTTTCCGGACTATAAGTGGCACTTTTTTCGTCATTTGGCTGGAACCGCGACTTATAATAATAAAGAACAACCTACTGGTGCATTCGAGCTCCATGAGTGACAACGGGGTGCTCTTGGCCAAGTAGGACGCGTGAAGACCGAGCAGTAGACCCAGGTTCCTCTCGGTGTCGATGAGAGGGGATGACAGACTGCTGAGGTCGGGTGTGGTGACCATTTCCTGGTTTGGCTGCGGATAAAAAGAAATCAAAACCATGTGAACCTTTAGTCACGTTTCCTGCCTGCGTCGTAAGAATAAAGCAAATCTTAGCGTATTTCTGGTTCGACTCATACCTCCATAAAATGGCCGACGCAGAAGGCCTGCATGGATTCTTTGGTGTCCTCGAACTGCAGGGCGGCTTCCAGGGCAACTACCGGGTCTTCTCCAGCAAACTGAGCTGCGAGAGCAGAAACGTTCTAAGCTCGAGTCTAAAAAAACGTGTCGCGAATGTAATCATCTACCGAGGACGCTGTTTCCGGCGAGGGACTGCGACTGAGCTTGAAAGTCCTTGATGTCGTAGACGCGTCCCTCGATGACCGTCCAGAAACCGCCGTCTTTGTTGTGGTTCTCCAAGTCGGCCTTGCGGATGAGGGAGACCTCTTCGTTATTTTTGGAGCTCTGCCCCGTGAAGAACGAACCTGCAAAGTCAAGTCAGCGAAACTGAGAGTGCCGCTTTGAGGTACGGGGGGGGGGAGATTTGGGTGGTACCCATGATGCCGGGCCACGCCAGATCCTCGTTGTCGTCCTTCTCGTGTCCGGGCGCCAGGTGATTGAATCGGTCGAGGTGCTCCAAAAGTCCGGCCAGGAGGGGGATGGAGCCCGTCTCCTGCATCAGGCCGGCATCAAAGTCGAGGAGGAGGATGATGGACAGCACCAACTCGGGCAGAAGGACACCTATGAAAGGACCATTCAGACGGCATCATTAAGTTTGTCAATTAAATGTGGGCTCAGTTTTGATGATCGGCCGGGACATATTAATCAATCAAACATGGTGGAAATGCAGTCTGACTATCGTTTTGCAGATAGAAAACCGTCCCCACCCCCAAAACAAAAAGTATTGTTGATGGTTTAAGGCACGTGTCAAAGTGGCGGCCCGGGGGCCAAATCTGGCCCGCTGCATCATTTTGTGTGGCTCGGGAAAGTAAATGATGAGTGCCGACTTTCTGTTTTAGGATCAAATTAAAATGAAGAGTATAGATGTATATTAAATTTCCTGATTTTCCCCCTTTTAAATCAATAATTGTCATTTTTTAATCCATTTTTTCTGTGTTTTTAGTTCAAAAATCATTTTGTAAAATCTAAAAATATATTAAAAAACCTAAAATAAACATTGTTTTAGATCTATAAAAAAAACGGAATATTCAGGGCTATTAATCCAGTTCTTTTAATCAATTTATTTTAAAAAAATCTAAATATTATATCTTAAATGGTCCGGCCCACATGAAATCGAGTGGACGTTAACACGGCCCGCTAACCAACACGAGTCTGACACCCCTGGTTTAAAGGCACTCATTACATGGCCGTTAAGGCAAACTCAAAAACTAAACAGGGAAGAAAAAACTACACACTGTATTTTCTCGCATATTAGCCGCAGCCTTAAAATGGTTGAATTTTACAATTTCCCTCGTATAAGCCGCCCCCTAATTTACAATTTTCAGCTCCATATTCATGCTTTTAATAGAGAGTACAAATGTTACTTTGAAGGCAAAATCTTCAGAAAAATCATCGCACGTGGTATTTCTGAGATACTGTATAAATCGATTGCTGGATTGCACATTGCAAAAGGGTGTTGCCTGCACGTAGACAAATTCAAAAAGGAAGTCATGTGACCAGTACAACCAGGAAGTGTGTCTGTTACGTAGCAGTCTAATTTGTCATCCCTAGGTGAGATGTTAATGTCAACCCTAAAAACAATTGAAACAATTAAGGGAAAGTGTCCCACTGAAAAGCCACTTCTCACCAGTCAGATCTCCTTCGAAGACATGCGACACTTCAGCAAAATGGCGGTGCCCCGTGGAGGCAATGCTGGTGGCTACTGGGAGGATGTCCGCGATGTGGGTGCACAGCAAAGCGATGTACTTCTTCAACAGTGAGCCGACGCCGAGGAGCTCCCGATCTGGCAAGAGAGAGAGAACTCGTACGTGAGTCCCGCGCTTTGAGGGGAGTGGCCTTGAACGGGTTGCAAACTGACCGTAACCAAAATCGTTGACCTCATCTTTGACCCCGAGGTAGAGTTTGCTGACCAGCAGCCTCTGGAATCGTAGCAGAAGGTCCAATGACGCAGATCGTTCCTTGCTGTCGTGCTCGGCCTCCAAGTAGTTGGAGATGCGGAGGTGGGCGATGTCCTTCAGCCTGGTGATTGTCTGCGAGGCGATATTCCTGCAACGTAAACGGTAGTTTGAGAATCCAGATTTAAAAAAAAAAAAGGACGTTCTAGCAGTGGCGCGCCGTCAGGGTCTTCAAGGCCTTCTCTGCTGGCCTAAGAAATATCTGAATCACAGACTGATGTTAATTATTTTTTGTCCATGAATACTTATGAAATAATTCCAAATGGTCTGTTAGCTTCCTTTCATTGCTTTTCCCCCTGGTTGCACTGCTTCCAGATGTGTGTTTTCATATTGAAGCATTCAACCAATCACATTTCAGCCATTATTTGTTGTCAGGGTCAGAAATCTGCCTTAAGGCCTTCACAATTAGTTCTGCAGGCTCTGCTGCATTAAACAAGTGTCGATAAGACTGTTGCTTTAACCAATCAGATTTCGAGGTGGCAACACCACAATGCCTTGTCACAGGCGTAGGGATACGTCTTCGCTTTCACCAACTATGATTGGCTAGTGATAGAGTGGATTAGCCAGAGCTACCAAACTGTAGCGAGCTGCACAAGCAAATATATTGTTGTGTTAATTTAAAGCCATTTTCAAGACGGACTTTTTAAGAAAAAAAAGCTGTACATCGTTAAGAAAGGTCGGACAACTCCAAAGCAAGCAAATCTGTCACAACCGGGAACGAACATTTTCAGCACTAAATCGAATAAAACCGTATGCCAGAAATACGACAGGACAGGCTCGACTTTCAGCATTAGCTTCGAAGGCGATAGAAAAGGAGGAAGAAAGAAAGGAGGATGGATGTTGTGTACAGTTAAAAAGGATTTTAGGTGAGTAAAATATGGCTATATTCCTAAATAATATTTCAATTGTATGAGGTTATTATCGATTATTTTTTATGTGTCGCAGCTGTAGCTGCAGTAGAGGTTTTATAGCCATAAAATAGTTTTTGAGGGTTGGATTGATTCGCTGAAGGTGTCGCTAGAAAATGCACGGACCGCTGCTGCATTTTAGATACCTCAGAAGTTGTTGCACAAGCTGAACTAGCGGCAGTATTTGCTTTCCAGCCGACTCGTATATGCCGGTATTGATGAGGTCCTTATCCAGCATGGCACGACAGCGCTGCATGGTGGAGGCGTTAGCTTCTTGCTCGTCGATCTCCTTTTCTTTTTGGGCCTCTTTCTTGGCCTCGATATCCTGTGATGGACGCAAGAGCGATGAAGGGCGGTTATTTTTAAGAAGGAAGTCAACCAGGGTGAGTTGGAGGTCTGTCTGACCGTGATTTCGGCGGTGATGGCCGCCTTCAGCGCGGATTCCAGGCCGCCGTCGGCCATCAAGCTGCTGACCAGCAGATCGATCATGAAGCGGCGGCCGGGGGTCACGCTTCGCTCATTTCCTGACGCTGTAGCATGAAAAAAGGCATAAATGGCACTTTGAAAAATATTTTTGAGTCTTTGACTTTCTGCAATTCAGAGTGAAAGAGCAAGATGTTTCCACTTGTGTTTTGTAATTGTCATGTGTTGACAAGTTTTACATGTAATAGTAATATTATTAATAATGTAAATGTTAAAAAGCACACTATTGGTGTGAAATATTAACATTATAAATTGAAAATGTATTTGTCAAATAGCACCCGAACTGAATCGGGTGCCTATTAAATTCACACATTAGATGGAAATTAGCCCTCGGCTACAATCTTAAATAATTACATACCGTATTTTCACGACTATAAGGCGCACATAAAAGTCTTACATTTTCTCCAAAATAGACAGGGCGCCTTATAATCCAGTGCGCTTTATATATGGACCAATACTAAAATTGTTATCAGGATAAAATAAAATAAATCAGTCGATAGGGTACACCATCCTCTACAGCTCTCACAACTACGGCAAGCAGCCCCCGACTCTACTATTTTCCCCGTAGAAAAAGTACTGCGCAGTGACTGCTGGGATATATACTTCTTTTGTCAATACACCCAATGGATTGTGGCCTGGACATCGACATCAACACAGCTTTATGAAGTGTGGAAGGCAGCGCTGGAATAGTTACGCTAGCAACTAACTAGCTACTATTTGCGAATGGATGGTGGCCGTCTGGACGAACGTATAAAACTCAGCATTTTCGATGACTCATTTGGACATTTGTTCAATTCGGACACAGAAAATGAGGACTTGGATGGATTTGTGGGTGATGATGACGTGAGTACATTGCGAAATGGCTAAATAAAGTACAACCCAACTCAGTTTTGCTTCCGTTGCCTTTTTAAAAACGTGTTTTTAGCGTGTGGGTGTAGCGTGTATGTTTAAGCTGGTGTATGTTTTGCCATGCCTGGCTGCGTCTATAAAAACGGTGCGTCTTGTGTGTGTGTGTAAAATACAGAAATAGCACTCGTTACTGACACTGCGGCTAAAAATACGATGCGCCATATAGTCGTGAAAATACGGTATATATGTTCATTAACATGAATAGAAATATGTTCATTAATATGTGCTGTCCCTTATTAGATAAACCAAACTCAAGCTCAAATATCAGCTGATGAAAAAACATCGTAAATATAAACGGAAGATGAACAACTTGCCAGTTAAATCAGGTGCTCATTAAATGCTCATATAAGCCAAAAAAATGTCTTGACGTATCAACTCATGAACAAACCTCATCTAAAATCAGTGTGTTTGGTTGAATGACAGTCATCGACATCCAATCCAAAACGGCTACCCATTTCTTCAACACCTTTCAATAGCAAATAACACCCCACCCAAAAAATAAGACTCCCGTGTTGCGCTTACCCGTATTAGGCAACAACGAAGACAAAGCTCTCGCCCGCTCTTCCGCCGTGGGCAACAGTAGCGACCACCCGCTCTGCAGGACAGACTGGGCGGCGGCCTGCACCGTGTTCAGCACGCCAGCATTGCTCGCCAGCACCACCACCGTTTGCTTGAGATTGTTTAACAGGGTGCTACCGAGGCCCAAACCCAGCTCCTCCGAGTCCACCTGGTTGCTAATGGCGGCGTGGAGCTAAAAGCGAAAAACACCATAAGCTTTGCCATTTTTTTTCCTTTATCGTCAGAAAATACCACGAGTGTTCACGTCAAGGCAACCTGAAGTCTGAGCAGATTTAGCGCGGCGACCACCATGCACTCCTTCTCCTGCGGGGGCGGCCAGTCCGAACTGCCGTCCATGCCCTCGCCGACCTGTCGCAGGAGCAGGTCCAGCTGCTCGAAGGTGGCGTGGCACACGTCCACCACGAACGGAACGCGCTGGCCGACGGACCACTCGGAGCACGAGGACCACACGAAACTCTGGGGAACAAAGTCAGGTTTGCGATTTAGCGGTCGCGTTGGCGATTTAACGGTGGCGTTGCCGATTTAGCGGTCTCACCTGTCCCGGGCCGCAGGAGATCCCGACGATGTGTTTGGACTCGAGACCCGGAAGCGGCTTGGGGTGCTTCTTGTTGTGAAAGAGCGTGTCGAAGTGCTGCAGCTTGTCGTTGCTGCCCCAGCTGTGCACCTCGCCGTCGTCGGTGAGGACGAGGCAGTGTGACGAGCCCACGGCGACGTCCACCACTTTCTTGCCTGAACAAAAAAAAAGAAGGACATTTCATATTTTTAGCACATCTTATAAAGGGTGATTTATTTGTAGGAAATTTGGCTCTAGCGCATTTTTCTGACTATTTCTTGCTAAAATTAGCGCTCATTTTACTTAGCCAGACTGTTAACCAACTAGCACAAGTGTTTCACCAACCAACAATGCTGTGAGTTTGAGGATAGATTAGATAACTAGTATATTCCTCCCGTATTCTGGAAATTTCATTTTCACAGTAGCAAAAGGGCGAGAATAGACACAGAAAAAGAAATTTTAGACATAAATAAATAGGTAATAAATAAATATATTAGTAAATAAATATATAAAATAAATAAACAGAAATAAACAAACATAGAAATAAATAAATATATAAATACATACATATAGAAATAAATACATATTGAAATAAATAAATATAAAAATAAATAAATATAAAAATAAATAAATATAAAAATAAATAATTACGCCTCGCTGTTAGAAAAGAATTAGTATTGAAGATTATAACGTCTAGAAGATAATCTATTTGTTACTTTGTGAGTAGGTGGTGAATAAGAACAAATAAAAAGATGTTTTTCCACTGTAATATCCCGTTTTTGGTGTTTTTTCAGGGGGTGGGAAAGGATTAATTGGTATTTAGTTCATTTTTATGGGGAAAAATTGATTTGAGATACAAGTAATTTGACATAAGAGCTCGATCCCGGAACACATTAAGCTCGTATCTCAAGGTATTAGCTCAATTCCTTAATCAAGAGAGGAATAACCTCCGTTTGGTAAAACAACGCTGCTTATGCTAGCCAACGACGCATGTGTCAAAAACAGAAAAACAATTTAAAAAGGTAGACATTAGCGATTTGACCATTTTTAAAAGAATAAACAATGTCCTACAACAAAGCTGCGATGCTAGGGCTAGCAATCAAAGCCGCTAGCCTCGAGTTCCCCTACGGGAACGCCAAACAGTAATCGGCGGTATTTCCTCACCCTGTAGACTGTCCAACAATTTCGGGTAGCGAACGTGTTCGTCCGTGCCGTGGCCGAGACGTTGGTTGTCGCCCTTCCCCCACGTGTACACCTGTCCTTCCTTGGTGAGCGCCAGCGAGAACTGGCTGCCGCAGCACACCTTAACGATGTCCAGGTCCTGGAGCTTCTCCACCATCTTGGGGGTCTTGGACCCGTCGCTGCCTCCTCGGCCCAGCTTGCCGTAGTCGCCGTCGCCCCAAGACCACACTTGGCCTACGGTTCGCCAAAACAATGTCAAGGGAGCCCATTTTGCGCCTGACGTTAATGACGGCGTACGTGCGCGGGTTACCGTTGTCGGTGACGGCGAGCGTTTGTGCGTCGCCGCTGCCGCACGCCACGTCCACGACTTTCATACCCTTTAGCGCCGTCACTAGCGCGGGTGTCATCTGGTCCTCGCTGGAGCCTAACGGTCGGAAAGTAGGTGAGGTGGCTTTTTTTTAAATTAGAAATAAAGTGGTACCTCGACCTATGATCAGCTCTACCTACGACATGCTCGAGGTACGATCGAATAATTCGCCCGAGATACGATCAAAATTTCGAGATGCGACCAAGCCAGGTGGCCATGACATGAGGCTGTTTATCATTGTAGCGCACTGTCTATTTTTGCCGCATCTCTTTCGTGTATAACAGATATCTACGAGCACTGAACGATTTATTCAGACGAGTTTCGACCAAGAAACGCACAACGCGCATGCGCGGGCAAAAAGAGGGCTTTCTGGGTAAAAAAGTATACTCGTGCACACAAAACCGATAGCCAATGGCACCCTTTCTCAGAATAAAACTTCATTACCCACAATCAATACGTGGGTAGGCTGAGCTGTTGCATTTTTTCAGTGTTATTCCTTCCTTAGCCTGTTAGCTCCCGCGATCACTCATTCAAGACTACTTCTCGATGACAAGTGATCGTGCATTATCCTATTGTGAGGACATTTGTGTGCATCATTTTCCTGAATATTTTGAAGGGAATACAACAGCAAACAGCCCATCGATAGCGAACGTGAGGGTGGAGGCGTGGCAAACAGCTAACCCCGCCAGAACGAAGGTAAAAAAATTAAAACAAAATTAGAATTCAGTTTTGTGTAAACATGTACTTTAAGCATATGTTTGAGTGTGTCTGTATATATTAATCCAAGTTAATTTAAATTTGTTGCGTTATCGTGGAAAGATGCCACCACCCCCTCCCTCCCGTCTTTTTCTGTCCCTCTGTGTACCCTCCGCGAAATCCGCCCAATTTTAATATACTATTAAACACATTTTATTACTATTAAACCACTAGTTATGTGTTACTTTGTTAATAGATGGCGAATTAGAAGAAATAAAACATTTTTTTACAAACCAATATCCTGTTTTTGGTGTTTTTCAGAGGGTTCGGAACGACTTAATTTGTTTTTAATTCATTTCATTTGGAAACGTTCGCTCGAGTTACGAGAAGATCGACATACGAGCTCAGTCCCGGAACGGATTAAGATCGTATGTCGAGGTACCACTGTAGTTTGATGGCGTGACGGTCAAACTCACCGTGGCCCAAACGGCCATAGTTGCCACGCCCCCACGTGTAGAGCTCGCCATCTGCGGTGACGGCGGCGCTATACGTGCTCCCGCACGCTACGTGCACCACCTGCTTCTCCGGCTGCTTCCCGTTGAAGGCGGCGATCGCGGTGGGCTCGTCTAGATATCTGAAATACGGAAACGGCTTTTTAGCGAGCTAGCTTTAGCCAGGAGACCCGAGCGTAAACCGTACGTGGCGTCGCCGTGTCCCAGCCGGCCGCCGTCGCCGCAACCCCAGGAGAAAACCTCGCCGTTGGACGACAGGGCCAAGTAGTGCTGCCCTTCCGGGTGGGCCGCCAGTTTGGTCATTTTCCGGGAGCTCAGCGCGTAAATGAGCATGGGTGCCAACGTGGTGCTCTTGTAGTTTTGGGCGTAGACGGCGCCGCTGTTGGAGAGGATGAGGAAGCCCTTCTCCGAGCACACCACTTGCGTGACGCCCATGTTGGCCAGGGATTTGCACTGGATGGGCCCGTTTAAGTTGGCGTACAGCTTCCAGCCGAGGAGGCCGCAAGCGATAACCTCCTGCATGTTGCCCTGAAACAACGCAGAAGACACCCAGTGAGTTGAATATTCACCATTACAGTAATACCTTGAGATACGAGCTTAATGCCTTCCGAGGCAAAAGTGTTCATGAATTCCGCCCCGGCTATCAAGTCGGAACAAGCTGCTACCCCGTGCCTCACAACCGAGCATATCCCGGTTCGTTTTTTAAAGTTATGGAACTGGCCACAACTGGCTTTGAAGGTTTCCTCTTGGGTCATAGTCTCCCCTTTCTCAGCTGCTTGCTTTACTTTCAAGTCATGGTGGATTCCACTTGTGTAAAGATCTATACGAGCACTGGGCGTAGCGTTGCATTTTTGTGTTGTTTTTTTGAAGGGGTTTGTGCAGAATGTGTGTCCATAAGCAAGCAGGTGTAATGAAGGGTAGTGCAAAAAAGGTGTATATAATAATAATCAACCACTAGATAGTTATTTGTTATTCTGTTAGTAGATGGGGAATTAAAACCAATAAAATATGTTTTCCAAATTAATTTGTATTTAATTCATATAGGCCAAGTTATTACTGTAGTTAACATTGACGTGGATTGAAATAGCAGAGTTGCTTTCAAAGTTAATAGTGACATTGACCTATTTGCACTGAAACTGTAAGCTGTAACCTATGTCCGATTATCCGATATGTCCGATTATCCGATAACATTAAGATAAAATGACAAAGTCGCTTGGCCATTGCTTGTTCATATTGTATCAGTTTTTGTAAGTATAGAAACATCGTTGTTATAGAAACTTGACACTGATTAATCAGACTTTGCCCAGTTTGGTCATTGTCATGGAGACTTGGCACTAATTAATCAGACTTTGCCCAAAGTTTGGTCGTTGTCATAGAAACTATACTATACCCTGTTTTCCTATATAAAGACTGCCCCACATTTCATTCGGAGAGAGTTGCAAGGACAACAGATTGTGAGCGGTTCACAGCTGTTCGAGCTCTCTCCCCATCCTGCAGTCTGGTAATAAACCTATTTCCTATTAAATTGATCTCACTCTTTCTTAACCTGTTCCTGAAGTTGTATTGCAGATCTAACAGAAACTACACTGACTAAAATAAATATTTTTTGTTTGTTTATTGCGAAACATGATCATTCAACGCGTTCCTAACAGGTTAAATTGAACGTGACGTCGGATATTTTCAATGCAAGAGCAAAAGTGGCCAAAGTGCGTGAGTCACCTTCTGCGTGGAGGGGGAGTTGAGTTGTGGGGGGCTCCGTGGGATAGCCAGGCGGTCCAGGTGGGCCAAGATGACCACGGCGGTCTGACGCAGGTCAATGGCGAGGTCGTTGTCCTGGGGCAAGGTCAGGTAACGGAGGAAACTCTCGTTGGGACTCAGCGGTGCCGAGAGAATCTGTCGAGGACAAAAAGTGACGCCCTTTTATTATGTCAAGTCGGCGTAAATGTTTTAAGACGGTGTTAGATTTTCAAAATAAAACATTTTATAATCACATGCTAAAATCATTCCACATGGATTTTATCGAAAACTATTATACTGGTATGATCGTCAAACTTGTCCAAAGGAAAAATCAGATCATACATTAAAATAGATAGGTATATACAAGTTTTTTATCATCCTGACAGATTACAAAGCCATTGATTTAAAGCAAGGGTGTCAGACTCGGGTTGGTTCGCGGGCCGCTTTATCGTCAACTTGATTTCACGTGGGTGGGCCGCACCATTTTAGATATAATATTTAGATATTTTTTTATAAATGGATTAAAATCCCTGAATATTCAGTTTTTTTTATAGATCTAAAACTGTTATTTTTAGCCTTTTTAAATATATTTTTAGATTTTACAAAATGATTTTTTGAACTAAAAACACAGAAAAAAATGATTAAAAAATTACAATTATTGCTTTAAAAGGGGGAAAATCAGGAAATTTTATATACATCTATATCTATCATTTTAATTTGATCCTAAAACAGAAAGTCGGCACTCATGATTTATTTTTCACACAAAATGATGCGGCGGGCCAGATTTGGCCCCCGGGCCGCCACTTTGACACGTGCTTTAGACCATTCAAAATAATGCTAAATACAATGTAACTAACACATTATGAAATGACTTTGTATTCCAGTGAAGAATTTTTTTCTTTAGGATATTACACATTGGTCTGTCATTAGTTTCCAAAGAAGTATTCCCACCCAGATTTAAGTTAAGATTTTTTTTTTCAAATTTATTCTGGTTGATAAGTGAAATTTGAGGCTTGAGTACCTTTTCAGGATCACTAAGATCAGGATTAAATGCTATTTTTATTGCAGTTTTACAGTTAAAATGCATTGGGTGTCTCTTCCTGAAAAGCCCTGAGTATTCAGTTTTTTATAGATCTAAAACAATGTTTATTTTAACTTTTTTATATTTTTTTAGATTTTAGAAAAATGATCTTTGAACTAAAAACACAGAAAATATTGATTAAAAAATTACAATATTGATTTAAAAGGGGGAAAATCAGGAAATGTAATATACATCTATACTCTTCATTTTAATTTGATCCTAAAACAGAAAGTCGGCACTCATGGTTTACTTTCCCGAGCCACACAAAATGATATGGCGGGCCAGATTTGGCCCCCGGGCCGCCACTTTGACATGTGATTTAAAGTAAGAGTTAATAAAGTGTTAAAGACGGACCTCGGGTTCTTCCTCTGGGACGGGTTCCTCATTGCTGCTGTGAATGCTCTTGAAACGTTGCAGGAGAGGCAGGAGGGGGGCGCTGGTGCCTTGCGTGGAGCGTTCGTTGTCCATCTCTTGAGTGCCGCTCTCCCACAGGCGGAGCAGCAGCAAGATGGCCGACAGCAGTTGACTGCGCACACCCAGTCGGCAGTGCCAAATATTTGACCCGTGGTCAGACTTTGTAACTTATTCAAACTGTACATACGGAATCAAATGCTTTCTTTTTTTCAACAAGGGCGCCGTAACACTAGAATTTTGTATTTAAAATAAATGACCGTATCGGCAGCATTGTCTCGCGTTATGGCATTTCGTCTTTTGCAGTTTCGTGCATGTCAAGTCGAATTTATGCACATATAAGCCGTACCCTCGATTCAGTCATCTTTTTTTGCGACAAATACGGCGTATATGCGAGAAAATACGGGAGTTGACTGAGTCTGACGCCCTCCTGACTTAAACCCCCAAATGCTCAACGTGAAAGAGGTTTGCGCAGGTACCTGAGCGTTCCCCTCTGCACAGCCAGCTCCAGCAAAATGGCCAGAGCCAAGTGCTGGTCCTGAAGGGGGACGTTGGCCTTGGTGCTGGTGTTCCCGTGGATGTCACTGCACCGAGGGGGAGGGAGGAGAAAAAAAACGTGAGAAGGCAGGTCGGGGGAGGAAAAGCAGCGAGCGACGGGCTCACCTGAGAAACTTGGTGGCCCGCTCAACCACCTCCAACCACACCGACGATACCGTGCCCTCGTCAAAGAGTGTGGCCTCGGGTAGTGCGCGTAGGGCATCCAGGGATTCCTGGAGGAGCTCACTGCACAGGTCCGCGTCGTCACCTGTAAACATGGCAGAGGTTAAAGGTCAAAGGTGGAATAGGAGTGTTAGGCCAAGGACAAAGAAAAGGGATTACGGCTGGAGTGCTAAACTCATTTTTTTTGTCACGGGCCACGACGTAGTTTCGCTTTCATCCGGGGGGTCGTTATGTCTTCCAACATGGCTGCCAAAATTAATCGATTAATGAATTGACTTTTCCGATCATGGAGAGATAATTTTTGGACTTTAAAATGAGTACAAATCTTCTATTTGAGCCTCTTAATAGCAAATATTCTCTTGTAATGGATTTTTTATATGTACTTTAAAAAAAAATCATCAGAAAATTCAACCTCAGCCTCCTGTGTGTGGTTCCAGTTTTATCTAGGTCTACATTGTCTTTTCCTGTGTCTGTGCTTGCTACTACTACGAACTGAATTTTCCAAATACAAGGATAGATAAAGGTTAATCTAATATAATCTAAAAGAGGGCAAATATTAAATCTAGCATGTTTTAACCTTATGTTTTTTATTTAAAAAGGAAAAAGAGTAAATATTGCATTTTTAAAAATCTGGTCATTTACAGTGAAAAATAAAAGAGCAAGAGGAAACAGTTTAAATATCATATTTAGATTTTTTTTTTTTGATTAAAAGAACTGGATCACAAGCCCTAAATATTCTGTTTGTTATAGATGTAAAACAGATTTTAAAAAATTAATCCTATAGACAAACTTACCTCTTTTATACTATTATTGTCCCAAATTAAACACATTATCAATAAGTTGCGTATTATTGGCATTGTGTGTACATGTTTTTCAATTCGTCCTATAGAAAAACTTGCCTCTTTTATACTATTATTGTCCCAAAAACAACATTAGCAATCATCGATGACGCTTTCATCTGCTACCAGTGACCGAGACGATCCGAAATGGGTAAAACGAGATGGGTTTTACAAAAAAAAACTTTAAAAAATCCCGTACAAAAGTTGCTATACAGCATACACAATTTAAAATGATTGATAAACTCATAAAATACAGGAAAAAGGTATAAGTTAATAGGTATAATGAATGAATCTTGAATGAATGTGTTGCAAAACAGTTTTGCAGGTTTGAAACGGGTCTCAAGCAAATGTAACATTTCTGATTTTGAGGCTTGCAATGACAATTCCTAGCAAAACCAGTTGCCCACTTCAGGAAAAAAAAAAGTCATCAATCTTCTTACCTGACCTCCATGCCCGCCGCAGGAAGGCAAAAGCGAACGACAGTGCCGCCCTGGACCCCACCATAGCCAAACCTTCCACACTTTTGCTGTCCGGACGAGACCTTAAAACAAGCGACGGTGCATTAAACGGCGAAAAAAATTTCAACTTTCCACTCTGCGCGGAACTCGCGTGCCAATACGTTTTATTGTCGGTGGCGGGTCGCGGCAGGCTGACTGGGATCTTCCAGGAGAAGGTGTTTTTCTCTTCCATGCTGTAGCTTAGCGAGATGTGATAGCGCTCCAGGATGACGAGACGCTGGCAGAGACGTCGAGCCGACAGCGTGCTTTTGGCCATCTGGGCTGACAGTTTCTGCTGGTCGTCCACCAAGACCATTAAGCAGTCTTTCAGCTCTTTTTCATCTAGGAAAAAAAAACAGTTATCATTTTTTTTCATCCTGTACGAGTAGCAAGGACCCGGTCAAGCTCAGCCGATTGCTCCCCTTATTAATGATTGCAATTCCCCTTATTAAGCGATAAAAAACGTACAAATACAACGCAGCACATATTTAATCACGTAGGGCACATGTGTCAAAGTGGCGGCTCGGGGGCCAAATCTGGCCCACCGCAAACATCTAATAATCATTTGTTTTTCATTTCCAATGGAAACATTTTTTTAAATTATATTCAATATTAAAGTGTAAAACCGAAAATGTTTTTAAATATTTCTTTTTAGATTTTACAAAATGCTTTTTGACCTAAAAACACCAAAAGAAAAAAATGGATAAAAATTGCTATTATTGATATAAAAAGGGGAAAATCAGAAAATATAATATACATCTATAATCTTCATTTGAATTTGATCCTAAAACAGAAAGTTGGCACTCATGATTTACTAACTCGGGCCACAAAAAATGATGCGGCGGGCCAAATTTGGCCCCCGGGCCGCCACTTTGACCCCTGTGGCGTACACAATTTGAAATGACAAAAAAAGGTATTAAAAAAACGGGAAATGTATAAGTTGACAGGTATGCAAACAGTTTTAAAAAGGCAAACTTTTTGAATGGGGTGGTTGCCCTGGCCAGGTCACAGCAGCCACGAAAGCGACGGCCGAAATAGCCGCTGGGAAATCCACTTAAGCTTTTTACGTAAGCTAGACTGGCCAGAGGCCGCCCGCAGGAGCGACGTGGCCTCAGCTGTGCGCATTGGTCAGCTCGATCGTCGAGGTCTTCGCAAAGACAAGGAGCTCAAGTTGCGGATGCATTTAATCGTTTGAATCTTCAGTTATTTGTTGTTCAGTTCTAGAAGTGAAAGATGAGCCGTTCGTACGACTTTCAAGGTCAACAGTGGTTAATGCGTCAACTCAGGGGTGTCAGACTCGGGTTGGTTCGCGGGCCGCGTTAACGTCAACTGGATTTCATGTGGGCTGGACCATTTTAGCTATAATATTTAGATTTTTTTATTATAAATTGATTAAAAGAACTGGATTAAAAGCCCTAAATATTCAGTTTTTTATAGATCTAAAAAAATATGTTTATTTTAGCTTTTTTTAAAATATATTTTTAGATTTTACAAAATTATTTTTGAACTAAAAACACAGAACAAATTGATTAAAAAAATTACAAATATTGATTTAAAAGGGGGGAAATCTGGAAATGTAATATACATCTATACTCTTCATTTTAATTTGAAATTTAAAACAGAAAGTCGGCACTCATGATTTACTTTCCCGGGCCACACAAAATGATGCGGCGGGCCAGATTTGGCCCCCGGGCCGCCACTTTGACACATATGAGTAAACTCATTCAAGAAAAATCTGGATTTTTTTAAATGGTTGAATGTTATTTTCTTGCGGTGGAATGTGTGGGTTTTTTGGAGTCTGTATTAATTTAAAAGTGTAAAAATTGTTGTAAAACAATTCATAACGCAAGCCCTGAAATTCATTAAAGCACACGTACACACCTAACCTCACCTCATTTTTATTGTATATAAATCTTTTTAGGACTACAGTAATTCCTCGATTATCGCGTCTTCACTTATCGCGAATTCACTATTTGGCGATTTTTTTTGTCTGCTATTTTTTTATTATTATTATTTTTAAGTTCATAAAAATGTGAAAATCCAGGCTGAAACGTGCGGAATCCACTTTGGCTAATAGGACTCAGCACTAAAGAAAAAAAATTAAATTCCTAAAAATGTGAAAATCCACGTTGAAACTGAGCAAAAAAAATTGTTATAATGGGGTGACCCTACTTTGCAATTTTTCGATTATTGCTACCACGTCTGGCCCTCATTAACCGTGATATTCGAGGGATTACTGTACTTGTGTACACTTGTATCTTTAAATCTCATTATACTGGTATAATGACAATAAACACATTCAATCAAATTAAATAAAGGCACTCAATTCAACTCAACTTCAAATCAAACCAGAACAGAAAGCAACTAAACTATCGCATGCAAAGCATTTCCTCCTGTTAGCTCCATATTTATATTTATTTTAGCTTGAAAACTGCTGACCTGCAAAACACACACACACGCGTGGCTGTGGATAAGCAGGAAGTGTGGCGTTTGAACCTTCAGCCCGGACGACGGCGCGCTCGAGTTACCGACGATGTCATTTCCTGAATCAATAATATTCCACCGCGGTTCGACCCTGACATGCCCCGCCCCCGCCTTGAGCGAAATCTTATCTCCTTCTAGCATAACCTGGTGCTACCCAGTCATGCGGATGAACTGACAAATTATCGCCGCTGAAAATGACACGGCGTGGAAAAACTAGATAAGCCGCCCACACGCACACATCCGCTCACCTGGCTGGCGTCCCCAGTCCCACGTCTCGATGATGGAATGGTGGACGTCCGGGGGCGCCGTGGACGGCCCCTCCTCCTCGTTAGCATCGTCCTTCTTCTGACAGTTGAAGCAACCCGAGCAGTCTTCTGCAACATCAGCGTCCGCGATAGGCCGAGTAAAAAAGTTTAAGGAGGAAAAATTTCATTTGGAGCATTTGCTAAAAAAAGGGCGGAGTCAATTTCTCTTGAAGAAGCAAAACCTACCTGGGTATGGAGAGTCCTCTACGTTAAAAGTTATCTCCTCATCCTTTACCATTTCGTTCCACAGCTCGCTCAGACCTTCGGCGGAGAAGGCCCACTGCCAAAGATACAAAAAAATATATATATATATATAAATAATCAGTTGTATGGTCTAGATCAGGGGTGTCAGACTCGGTTGGTTCGCAGGCCGCTTTAACGTTAACTCGATTTCATGTGGGCCGGACCATTTTAGATATAATATTTAGATTTTTTTTTTTATAAATGGATTAAAAGTCCTGAATATTCCATTTTTTATAAATCTAAAACAATGTTTATTTTAGCTTTTTTTCTTAGTAAGTGAAAATCTTTTATTTAATCATTTGTTTTTTATTGCAAAAGGAAACCAAATTTTTCTTTATGTTCCATATTAAAGTGGAAAACAGAAAATATTTTTAGATATTTTTAGATTTTACAAAATTATTTTTGAACTTAAAAATTGCAAAAATCGAGATGTGAGAAAATCCACAGGTAGAGGAAAAAAAAGGGTCCGAAAAAATAACAGTAAAAAATTCCTGAACTAAGCGCCCCATTCAAGCGATTTTCTGAATTTTATCAAAACATCCATCAGTTAGTCTAAAAAAAATAAGTTTTCCTGCTCCTGTTTCTCCCGACAATTCAAAAAAACTGGACTCCACACCTGGCATCCTCTGGATGATCTCCCCAAGGCTTCTTCGTGTTCGCGGCGGGGTTAGGGTTAGATATATTTAGTTTTAGTAAATCATGAGTGCCGACTTTCTGTTTTAGGATCAAATTAAAATGGAGTATAGATGTATATTAAATTTCCTGATTTTCCCCCTTTTAAATCAATAATTGTCATTTTTTAATTCATTTTTTCTGTGTTTTTAGTTCAAAAATCATTTTGTAAAATCTAAAAATATATTAAAAAAGCTAAAATAAACATTGTTTTAGATCTATAAAAAACGGAATATTCAGGGCTTTTAATCCAGTTCTTTTAATCCATTTATATAAAAAAATCTAAATAAATCTAAAATAGTCCGGCCCACGTGATATCAGGTTGACGTTAAAGCGGCCAGCGACACCCTTGTCATATGGTATGTAGTAATATAGGGGTGATACTACTTTGCGTTTTTTCGATTATCGCAGCAATGTCTGGTCTACATTATCCGCGAAAAACGGGGTATTATTATAGTTTGCCCTCGTGTGAGGTGCCTACACTTGTCCCAGTTCCACGTGTTGGCATTCCCTTCTCATAATCGATGTGAATAGCCGAGATTAACCTCCTAATTATCTTCTACTCAAACGCCGTGCTGACCCATTGAAAACAATGGAGAATAAATAACAATCGATGGCCGTAAAAATTCATTCAACCCCCAGAAAGCTCCGCATTTTGAGAATTATTTCAATCTCCCAAACCGGCAGTTGATTTCCATAAGGATTTTTTTTTGGACATCATACCTGCAAATCTATTTTGAGCCATTTGTCATGAAAACAGCACTGGGCGTTGAGATTAAAGGATCGAGAAGGCATCTTCCCACCTCCTCCGATGCTCCTCTCTCGGCTGCAAATGCAGCCAACCTGCAATTATTGACAAAAGGAGATGAATTAAGACACGTGAATTCATCCTGACGACAAACTGCTGCATTTGAAGGAATGAGATCACGTCCAATTTAGCGATCGTGAAGGTGTTTCGTGCCAACACTGACCTCTTCCTCCTCATCATATTGCAAATAGGAAATTCAATCATAAGATGTTTACGGACTGGAGCACAAAAAGTAGGTTGCTGCATGCAGCTGCATCTAAATTTAGCCGATTTTTGTTTTGATCCCCAAGAGAATGTCACACTGTCACTTGGTCGTTGAGTGAAAAAGACGTTTAAAATAACGATAACCTGATTTGTAATGCCAATAATATAACCAACGAGGTTTCAAATGTTTGTGCATGTGTATGCCCGGTACATTTATGATTTTATCGTGACATAACGATAAAATGATGAGCAACAACAACATAACCGGAGCGTCAAAATTCCAACAATACGCAAGTGGAATATAAAAATCCCAAGAGTTTGTATTTACACGATTTGAATCCAGAAAATTAGCAACCCTTTTAGCTAGCAGCTAATGCTAACTAGCGTAGTAATAGGAATATAACGTTAGCCCCAGCTAGCAATGCTAATGCAGTTATCGTCATTCTAGCCCAGTGGGAACAAACCTCCAAAGGAATGACACTTAAGGAGACAAACGTTTAAAATAAATGCCAGCAATTAAACGTTTAAAAGGGAAATCTTTTCAATTACCTGCGGTCTTCCGCTGACGCCTTTGCCGTCCTCTCCCTAGCTACAAGGCTGCATTATTTGGACTTGATTGACAGTACGCCGACAGAGACATGAGGCATGGAGACACATTACGTCGTCGAGGCGGGGCACTTTAACGCTAGTTTGTTTAATCGACCGAGTTAGCCGTTGAGGTGGAGCCACTAGTGAATGACTGAACGCTAGCTTGTTTCAAGATGTCGCTCCGCCCAGGCGGCGCAATGCGGTATTAAAAACACGCGCTTCTTCTGAATTAAAGGCTGGACCGAAGCGGAGAACTTACTGTAACGTTCGGAACGGAGCACACCCAAATAGTATAACAAAAAATAAAAATTCCGCACTGTTAAAATAATTCAATCATATTTATTTAACAGAGTTAGACACACGCTGCGTAAAAAGTATACGTAGTTTTTTTTCGACAAACCTTCGAGTTGCAGAAAGCTGCGCATGCGCAACATGGTCACATCTTGACCCTCGGCATCCCGTTGGATGTAAGTGAAGGAGACCCGGAAAACATTTCTCGTAGTTCGGAAAAGATAAAGAAGCTATGGCGCTGTTATTAGAGTCCGGTAGCATCCACAAGCCGACACTTGGTATAGCGATAGCGGTCTTTTCCAGTTTTATCAACGGCTCGACATTTGTGCTTCAGAAAAAGGGGATATTACGGTCACGCGAGCGAGGTACAGTGTAAAATGTAGGAACATAATGAAAACTCTTTTTTTCCTTAGAAATATGACTTCAAAATCATTTAAATGGATGGATTAACCCCAATTATAATCTATAATGTAATTTTCCCCTAGGTGTTTCGTACTTGAAAGATGCAGTGTGGTGGAGCGGAACGTTTTGCAGTGAGTTTGGCGCCATCTTCCGTTTAATTTGGGAAAGAACATGACTGCATAAAACACTAACACTTGTTATGGGCAAAAAAAACCTCACAACCTTTTAAACATCTATAAAAAAATAAAAAATAAGACATTAAACCCCTAAACAAAACTCGTACAAAGAAAACATTTTTTAGAATGCAACAAAACCCCTCATACTTACCAAAAAAGCTATTGAAGCTAATGATATTTTAGCTATTTTTACGAGTATTTGTTAGCGAGGGTCCGTATAATACACTCAAGAGAATGTGAGTTTTCAAATATACTCGGCTTTGTGTGTACATTGTCAAGCTTTCCGAAGACAAAGAGCCTTCCTTGTTTATGCACATTTGTATTCAGCTACATTGACACGGCCTGCACATTTTCAGTGGTCGTAGGTCAAATTGGGAATTTCCTGGCCTACAACGCGGCCCCCGCGGTCATCGTCACGCCCCTCGGAGCCTTTGGAGTTCTCTTTGGGTACGTGAGTATAGCGTGTAAATATGGACAAACATCGTTTTTGTATATCTGTTGAAATCATGGTGTCAAACCTGCGGCCCGTGGGCCAGAAGTGGCTCGTTTGGGGGTTCGATCTAGGATGAGTTAATTCAAATTCGGTCCTTGTGTGCTTCAGAGCAGTGCTGGCGTCCCGTCTCCTGGAGGAGCGTTTGAACATTTTGGGAAAACTGGGATGCGTGGCCACCTGCTGCGGTTGCGCGGTGCTGGTTCTGCACGCGCCCACTTCGGAGGGGGTGACGTCGGCGCGCCAGCTGGAGGCCGGCTTGACCGACCCAGGTGACCGATGACCGATTCATTATATATTCTAATCCAGGGGTGTCAAACTCGGGTTGGTTCGCGGGCCGCATTAACGTCAACTCCATTTCATGTGGGCCAGACCATTTTAGATATAATATTTAGATTTTTTTTGTAATTGGATTAAAAGAACTGGATCAAAAGCCCTAAATATTCAATTTTTTTTTACAGATCTAAAACAACATTTATTTGAGCTTTTGTTTTCTTAGTAAGGGAAAATTTCTTTTAATCATGTTTTTCATTTCAAATGGAAACAAAATATCTTTTTTAATTATGTTCAATATTAAAGTGGAAAACGGAAAATCTCTATATATTTATTTTTAGATCTTACAAAATGCGCTTTGAACTAAAAACACAAGAAAAAAAATTGGATTGAAAAAATTGCAATGATTGATTTTAAAAAGGGGAAAATCAGGAAATGTAATGTACATAATCTATAATCATTTGAATTTGATCCTAACACAGAAAGTCGGCACTCATGATTTACTTTCTCGGGCCGCACAAAATGAGGCGGCGGGCCAGATTTGGCCCCCGGGCCGCCACTTTGACACCTGTGTTCTAATCCTTTCTTATTGCAAAATTTTTGTTTATTCTTTTATTTTTTGGGGTGAATTAAAAAGAAGTAAAAAGTAAATACATTTATAAGGTGTTTGTTTGATCATTTCTGTTGATTCTGGATTTGAACCCAGAACCCCACAACTGTGAGGCTTATGCACTAACCATTGCAGTGGAAAAATTAGCCTAGCATGCCTGTTTTTAGGTTGTGGGAGTAAACCGGAGTCCCCGGAGAAACCCCACACAAGCCCAGGGAGAACAAGCAAACTCCACACGCCTCAAACTCGCCTGCGCTCGAACCCTCGACCCTAGAACTGCGAGCCCGACGCGCTAACCACTCGCCCAGCTCTACACGAAATGTGAAAATGTTCTTACCTAATGATGTAGAAGTGTAGATGGTCAAAGTATTACCAATTTTTTGGCAGTGTTTGTGACCTACGCGGTGCTCGTGGCGCTGACGTTGGCGGTGCTGATGGCTCGCACGTTCCGCTCCTACCCGCCGTCCGGCTTGGGGGCGTACGTCGCCATCTGCGCCTTGCTCGGAAGCTTCACGGTGCCCTGCAGCAAAGCCCTGGGCCTGGCGGCGGGGGGGCAGAGCCCCGTTCTGTTCTGGGGGCTCCTCGCCACGTTGGGAATCGGCGCGATGTTACAGTTCTTCTACATCAACAAAGCCCTGGAGGCCTTCGGCTCGCACATTTTCGAAGCCGTGTACTTCGCCGCCTTCACGGCTTCGGCGCTGGTGTCGTCGGCGTTGCTCTTCGGCGAGTGGACGGCGTTGACGGCCGCCGACTGGCTGGCCGCGCTCTCCGGATTGGCCACCGTGTGCGTGGGCGTCGCCCTGTTGCGGATATCCCAGGAAGCTTCGTTTTCCTGGAAACAAAGTAAAAAGATGAACTAACTTCACAAGGACTTACTTTTTTTTTTACTAGTACACGATTAAATGACTGGCGGCCATTTTCGGCGACAGACATCCAATCCTTTTTTAACCTCTCAGAAAATGTTGATTGGACGTCCATCGCTGTCGATTGCAGTGAATGAGTTAAATAAGAACAAACTAAAGACTACTACTTATTTAATGCTGCTTTGTAATATGTTATGTCATATTTAATGGTATTGTGGTACATTTCTATTTAACATTGATTTGCATTTCATTTAAATCCTTGTTATTTAAGTGCCTTATTGAAAATGTTACAGAAGAAAGTCATTTGGGTGTAATAATCCACCTTAAATCAATACATTTATTATATAATTTTGACAGACAACACCTAATATGTTCATTTTAGTGTAAAAAAAAGGCAGTGGCTCCTTAGCCGGTAACCGGTCAAATAGTCCCAGGGGCTATTTAGCCGGTAACCTATTATTTAACATTGAGTGAATAGGAGATTTTCTAAACAATTCAACCAATCTTATTGAAATTTGATGTGTTATTGCCAATTAAAAGATTTTAACATTAGGTGAATAGGGATTTAATGACTATTATTTAGGCAGTGGCTCAGTAGCCGTAGTTTCTTACTATTTACCTCACACAGAATTCTTACCGGCTAAATAGCCATATGGGGCCATATAGGCTATTTGACTGCCAAAAAAATGAATAAAAAATTGAGTGTAAATTGAGGCAAATGTTTGTGGTCCTGGTCTTTGTTCCAACCGGACCATTTTAGATATAATATTTAGATTTTTTTTTATATAAATGGATTAAAAGTTCCATTTTTTATAGATCTAAAACAATGTTTATTTGAGCTTTTTTTCTTAGTAAGGGAAAATCATTTATTTAATCATTTGTTTTTCATTGCAAAAGGAAACTAAATTTTTATTTATGTTCCATATTAAAGTGGAAAACAGAAAATATTTTTTATATATTTTTTCGATTTTACAAAATTATTTTTGAACTAAAAACATTTTAGCTATGCCGATATTATTCCATCCAATCCAATGCAAGCTCCTTGATAGATAAACCGTCCTTCCAAGTGACCCAGTATGAAATGCACCTGTCCATCAGTGATTTTACACATTTTTTTGTAAAATTATTAACATTGACACGAATAAACAATTCGATAAATGAGGTCTTAAAAATGGAAAAACTCTTCAAATGACTATCACATTTTTTTAAACATTTGCTCATCACTCCTAATAAGTTGCTAGTGAATAGTAGTTAGTTATCTTGAATAACGAGCATTGCCCCGTCGTGAAGTGAACTCGTATTTCAAGGTAGAACTTTATAGTGTTGTGGGCCCTTGAGTTTGCATCTTTTTAAAACGTCAAATATTGGAAGTCGTCATTTTGTTTATATCCGACGACTCAGGGCTTAGAAACAAACACGCACTGTTTGAGTTTGTATTCCGGAGGGCGTTGTGATTCCAAGTTTGAACACCGCGAATCGAGGGGCCGCTGCCGGCGGCATAGGCGGCGCAAGCTGCTCACTCACCCCGGCGTGCCACTCGCATAGACGGCCAGCCAGCTGTCGTCGTCTCGCCGGTTCTGGAGGATCCCGGATGAATGGAAATGGGAACTGAGCGGCTTCCAAAGTAGCCGTGGATGGGAGCTTTATGCGGCCGGTCGTCGCGGAGTGATCTATAAGAAATAAGGTACTCCAAATGAATATAATTAGAAGTGAGATTTTATCTTTTATTTAGTATTATTGCTGGGTGGTTAGCCACCAATGCTAGGGAAGCTAAACTGCATGTGGAAGGAGTACGGACACGAGCTTTTCTCGCGTTTCTTTCGGATTGAGCTCACAACCAGGCATTTTTCCCAATCCTCCGCATTATTTGTTATGTATTTAAAGTTATTAAATTTGACTGACGTGTGAAAATGAGCCAACTTTTCCAGTTTGCGACGCGAGAGAGGAAGCTAGCTGGGCAGCTAATTAAGCTCACCTGTCGCGGTCACCTGAGTGTCGTTCGACCGACGACGACGACGAACGTTCGAAGACGAAACCAAATTCTAAAGATTCATAATTATCATAACAATACGTGACGAGCCGTCAAATTACAGCTACTAGTAGCGGGAAGTTGGCTGCTTTTGGGACGGTTTCCATTGGAGACCGAGCCGGTCGAACGACATTCTGGGGCTCGCCATGGAGTGCAATGTCGACTCGTCGTCGTCGTCGTCGTCGTCGTCGTCGGAGGATCCTATTTGGGATTTTTCGAACGAAAATGGTGCGTTTACTATTCATTAATAGTAACAATGTGTAACAATTCATTAATATTTGGAATTAGGACAGTTTATCGTGCGTGGTTTGCTGTCTGTTAAACAGAACAAAACTAATGACCATTACTGGGTGATAAGTATTGTACTAAAGTTTGAATTTTTACGTATTCTTACGTGTTTATTTTTGTCACGACGTTGTTATTCGTACTTTTTACATCTTCAGTTTTTTTAAACTATTTTTAAAGGTCCCATGTTCTCGTTCACTTTGTTGTCCTTGCTACTTCTGTTTTGAAATGACGGAATAAAATTTGGAAGGTATATTATATGTACATCCATCAATCCTCTAAACTATTTTTTTTGGTTCAGATTTGATTAACTCTGGGTACCATTGACAGGAATAGACGTCCAATGCATTTTAACTGTACAATTTTGCAAACAAAATAGCATTTAATCCTTATACAAGTGATTGTGCAAAGGTATTTAAGTCTCAAATTTCTCTTAAAAAACAGAATAAATTTGAAATTACAAAAATATATTTCTTAACCTAAATCTGGGCGGGAATACTTCTTTGGAAACTAATGACAGATCAATGTGTAATATCCTAAAGAAAACATTTATTCACTGGAATACAAAGTCATTTCATAATGTGTTAGTTACATTGTATTTTGCATTATTTTCAATGGTCGAAAGCTTGTGTCAAAGTGGCGACCCGGGGGCCAAATCTGGCCCACCGCATCATTTTGTGTGGCCCGGGAAAGTAAATCATCAGTGCGGACTTTCTGTTTTAGGATCAAATTAAAATGAAGACTATAGATGTATATTAAATTTCCTGATTTTCCCCCTTTTAAATCAATAATTGTAATTTTTTAATCATTTTTTTCTGTGGTTTTAGTTCAAAAATAATTTTGTAAAATCTAAAAATATATTTAAAATAAACATTGTTTTAGATCTATAAAAAAACTGAATATTCAGGGCTTTTAATCCAGTTCTTTTAATCCATTAATTAAAAAAAATAGATCTAAATATTACATCTAAAATGGTCCGGCCCACATGAAATCAAGTTGTTTTTTCTCCCCCAGGCACGTGGCTCAACTTGAGCTGCCTGTCCGACCGGCGTCAACTTCTCCGCTGCCTGGTGGTCAATGTGACGCGAGATCAAAACGCCAGCGACAGCACTCCCGGCTCGGGAATGGCTCCGGAACGGGGCGAGTACGACTTCTACGTCGGCCTCGCTCTGGCCGTCAGCTCCAGCGTCTTCATCGGAGGCAGCTTCATCCTCAAGAAGAAGGGACTGCTGCGATTGGCCAAGAAGGGCTCCACACGAGCGGGTAAAGAAGCTAAATCCGTTAGCCGTTGGTTTTGATGGGAATTTTAATTTGCGACCGTCACTGTGCTATTTTGAACCGTTTTCTTTCTTCCCCCGCCATTTCACCTTTCAGGACAGGGCGGCCATGCGTATCTGAAGGAGTGGCTTTGGTGGGCCGGCCTAATCTCCAGTAAGTGGCCTGAAATGTTATTTTGTTTCACTGACGGACGGGAATGTTGACGGGCCTTCCAGTCTGGGACAGAGAACTCCTTTATAGTGTCCATTCCGGTTGGTAGAATCTGGTTTAACTCATGCACTGCTAAAGATGTATTGAGGCCGGGGGAATCAAACCCGCGTACATTAACCCTTTGGCTGCTCGATGCAGTCCGGTAATGGTCTTATGTTTACATTGGAACAGCTGATGTGACTGGTTCTTCAACCTGGTGAGGGTTAGCGGTAGCTTAAAGATGCTAATTTTTTTTTCTATTTACAGAGCATAGCGCTAACTTAAAAAAAAAAATTGGGGGCTTGTCACGACTGTTTTCATTTAGCTAAATTATGGATGAAGCAGTCAAAGGGTTAACTCAATTTTCACGCATTTTGTCATAACAAAACGGAAATATCATATAAAAACAAACTAATTAATACTAATATTATTAATATGATTTATTTTTGGCATGTACAACTTCTACTCTGGACTTTGTAAAAAAAAAAATAATGCTATAAATGTTGTTATTTTTTTCCCAGTGGGTGCGGCAAACTAATGAATACTAATATTATTATGATTTATTTTTGGCATGTACAACTTCTACTCTGGACTTTGTCTAAAAAAAAACAATGCTATAAATGTTTTTTTTTCCAGTGCGTGCGGCAAACTAATTAATACAAATAAATTAATACAAATTTTATTAATATGATTTATTTTTGGCATGTACAACTTCTACTCTGGACTTTGTCTAAAAAAAATAATAAAGCTATAAATGTTTTTTTTTCAATATTATTAATATGATTTATTTTTGGAGTGTACAACTTCTACTCTGGACTTTGTCTAAAAAAAAAAAATGCTATAAATGTTATTTTTTTTCCAGTGGGTGCGGGCGAGGCGGCCAACTTTGCGGCGTACGCCTTCGCCCCCGCCACTCTGGTGACCCCCCTAGGCGCCCTCAGCGTGCTCGTCAGGTAACAACGTACTTACAGTAATGCAATTTTTCCAGAGACGATGGCTGTTTGTTTGACTGGATTTTTTTTTTCTCCAGCGCCGTGCTGTCGTCTTACTTTCTGGGCGAGCGCTTGAACCTTCACGGCAAGCTGGGTTGTCTGCTGAGCGTGCTGGGTTCCACCACCATGGTCATCCACGCCCCCAAGGAGGAGGAGATTAGCAGCCTGGAGAGCATGGCGCAAAAACTGGTCGACCCAGGTCAGGCCGCTGATAACCTTGAATTGAAATATGGAACATTTTTATTAAAAAAACACTACACTCCTATCTAATGTAATAATACCTTTCCGAACGTATGCTACCGATACTGCATACTGCTACTACAGTAGTACTTAGTACTGTAATTTCCTATTAAGAGAAAATACTTGTCGAAATGGCGAGGGAATACTGTATATATATTTGAATCTAAGATTATATTTGATTTTTTTTTTTAAATTTAAAAATAATGGTACATTTACCCACAGAGCTCAGCACCCGATTCATGTTATCCTCTGGATTTTGTTAAGGGTTCAAAGCCACACTGTTATAAGCCGCAGAAATTAAAAAGTACAGGTCGATCGGCCCCAAAATATAAGAGTGCTTCCCTTTTTTTCCCCCCCCAATTTTTTCTATTTCATCAAGGCTTTGTTTTAAAAATGACGGGTTATAAACAGAGAGCATAGTTACGGCTAACTAAAAACACAGAAAAAATAGATTAAAAATTGCAATTATTGATTTAAAAAGGGGGAAAATCAGGAAATATAATGTACATCTATATCTATCATTTTAATTTGAACCTAAAACAGAAAGTCGGCACTCATGATTTACTTTCCCGGGCCACACAATATGATGTGGCGGGCCAGATTTGGCCCCACGGGCCGCCACTTTGACACCTGTGGCCTAAATAATCGAGTTGTGAGAAAATCCACAGGTAGATAAAAAAAACGGGTCCGAATAAAACAGTAAAACATTCCTGAACTAAGCGCCCCATTCAAGCAATTTCCTGAATTTTATCAAAACACCCATCACTTAGTCTAAAAAAATAACAATTTCCCTCCTGTTTGTCCCGACAATAAAAAAAACTGGACTCCACACCTGGCATCCTCTGGACGATCCCGCCAAGGCTTCTTCGTGTTCGCGGCGGTGGTGGTGACGGCCGTGCTGACGCTGATCCTGGCGGTGGCGCCGCGCCACGGCCACACCAACATCCTAGTCTACATCAGCATCTGCTCTCTGATTGGCTCCCTGTCAGTGTCCTGCGTCAAAGGCCTGGGCATCGGCATCAAGGAGGCCCTGGGGGGCGTGGCGGTGGCCCGCGCCCCCCTCTTCTGGCTCCTCCTCCTGGGCCTGGTGGTCTGCGTGGGCACGCAAATTAACTTCCTCAACAAATCGCTGGACATTTTCAACACCTCGCTGGTGACGCCCATCTACTACGTCTTCTTCACCACGTCGGTGCTCACCTGCTCGGCGGCGCTCTTCAAGGAGTGGCGGCGCATGGACGCCGCCGACGTCATCGGGACGCTGGCCGGCTTCCTCACCATCGTGGCGGGGATCTTCCTCTTGCACGCCTTCAAGGACGTCACCGTCACTTGGGCCTCGCTGGCCGCCGCCGTGCGCAAGGAACAGAAAAACGGCGGCTACCCCGAGGCTAACGGGACGTACCAACTCCTGCGCGACGGCGGGGAGGTGGACGAGGAACGCGACGCGCCCTTCGAGGCCGTCTCTCGCCGCAACGGGAGCTCGGCGTCGTAGGACCGTGGCGGGAAATGGTCAAACATGGGATTTTCTCGGGCGTCGTGACATCAGTTCGGACGCCGCCGTCGACGGCCATAGACGTCCGATCCATTTGAAGCGGGAGGCCGGATGAGAACGTTTGTTCTTGAAATGGGTGGGATGTTTACTAGTGTTGAACTCGTTTTGAGGGTTTTGATTGGACGTCTATTGTCGTCAATGGCACGGGATGAGTGGGATTTTTTGGGGGGGAGAAGGGGGTGGGGTTTACACCAAAAATTGTCACGGGCCAATGGGACCTTTTCAACTTGCGACCCCTATTTAACATCAAAATGTAGTATTTGGTGGCTCTTGGGAGTATTTTGGGAATATAATATAATAATAAAAACATATCATCGCAAAACTTGACTGTGCTTACAAGTTGAAGGCTGTGACAAAGAGCACACCTGCCCCCTACAGGCCAACTTGTCAACTATGAGCAACAATGAATCAATTCCGAAATTGTGTACACACCCTCAACAAAACTATTTTTTGCTACGCAGTCAAATTTAAAGCATTGCTATAAGCTTTGACCTACCTGCAAATTTGACTAATATAGTCTAATCAAACCCCTCGCTGACCCCCGTAACCTTTGACCTGATGACCCAAAAATGGAATCATTTTGCAATTATCATAAGACTAACATGCTGCAAATTCAATCATCCCTTTATTGGATCTTGTGTTATTTTGAAGAAAATCAAACTAGGTTTTACAAATGTAGCTTTAACAAATGATATTTAATGTGTGATTTATAAATAGTTTTGTTGTGGCCCGTGCGTGTATTTTGCTCTGGGAATGTTTGATTTTAGCTGGAAAAAGTCACTCATGCTAACTTTTTAGCCATAGTAAATTAGCATTAACATTTATTTTCCTGCATTTTATGACAACAGTTATTTTTACTTTTTTTTAATAGATAAATCAGATTGTAAATCAATAAAATGTGATATGGCGCCGCAATCTGAACCAAATGGCATATTTTTCTACAATTGTATAATTTTTTCTTTTCATATAATTACTAATCCACTACTATGACAAATTTCATAATATGAAGTCTTAATTCTCTTTTTTTTCCCCTTTGTGTGCCGTCATGAAATTTGAAGCATGAACTTATTATTTTTTTAACACTGAAAATATTTGTATTCCATACAATGAAGTTGCACTATCACAAAAAAAAAATGATGCTTACCTATTTTTGTTTGCGTGGGGGAGGGGCGCATATCAGCTGATGATTTGTTACATATTTATTGGAATAATAAAAGGATGATTAAAAGTCAAGGCACAGTGAATGGAAATGCGATTGGCATGCAGAATAAGAATGAAAAAAAAAAAAACCTTCACCTCAATTGATATAATTCTCCATCACCACAAACTTTAAATATTAAATTCATAAAAAGTATAAAACAAAGGTCTATTTTTCCGATAAGGCACATGTGAATAGAAAAAAACTTTGGGTGCTAAGCGATGTGGGGAAAGAAAAAAAGAAAAAGAAAAGAAAAAGTGTAAAGTGTTGTGAGCGAATGTTTGGAAGAGGGTGCCGGAGCTTAGCTGCTGGCCAGGGATTGGTGGATGGGCGGCTGGAAGCAGCGCACGTGCTCCACCGGCATGTTCTCGCCGTCGCCCGACTTGAGGTACTTGTAGAGGATGGCGAAGATCTCGTTGTTCAGCACTTGGAATTTGCGGATGCGGTCCACCATTTTTTTCAGCGGCTGTGCCGGGAAAAACAGATATTTTTTAAATTTTGAAATATTAAAAATTATTTCTGAAAATCTAGTCGTTCTAGAGGGAAGGTGCATTTTTAACTTGTCTTAATTCAATGTTTTTTTTTAAATTGTTTTTCTAAGGTAATGTAATTGTATAGTTTTAGTAAATTAGAAAACATTTTAAAAAATGGTTAAATTTATGTTTTTTTAAATAAAGATAAATATAAAGTCCACATGATGTAGTTGGAAAATATTCAATGTAATTGCTTTTTTTAAATGATTAAAAATAAATACAAAAATGAATGATCTGGTTTTAAAATCAAACTAATGTCAATGTTTGAAACCATTTTTTTAAACCTTAAAAAGATGTTTTGATCGAGTTAAAATGCATCCATACAATTAAAAATGATGTATTTTGCCAAATTAAACCTTTTTTTCCCAAAAATGTCAAAAATATTACAGAGAAGTGAATTAAGAAAATGTCATAAAACAACAGAAAAGACGTGTAAGGTCAGAACGGAGTTGGGGCGTGGCCTCAACGCTCGTTCTCCTTGCAAGTGAAAATTCCTCTTATTTATGCCTGCATTTGGGAATGCTTATCGCCTGTAATGTAACATTAATATTTTTTTTTAAAAAGAAAGAAACTTTTCATTTACACTTTGTTTGGATGGACTTCAAATGTATCAGTTAGAATGCCTACCGTCCGTCTATCTTTCCCCTTTCGATGAGCCGGAAAAATCTGCTACAGTCATACCTCGACATACGAGTGATTAGATTAAAATTTCGGGCAAATATTTATCTTGAGATACGAGACACATTTTGATATACGAGCAGACAGCGGACGCGAGAGGCTGCTCATAACAACAACATTTTTTTGCATGTTTTTTTTCCCTGTTAGTGCGAATGGCGGAGCAATCGCTAATACGAGAGGAGTATATACTACTGGTTGGCAAGTGGTCATGCGTTATCCTATTGTGAGAACATTTGTGTGCATCATTTTGGGAATATTTTGAAGGGAACAAGTTAACAACCTTCGATAGGTTGCATCTGAAAGTTAGGGTGGAGGCGGGGCCAATAGAGCCAAGAAAGGTATCAAAATTTCAAATAAAATTAGAATGAAGTTTAGATGAAACTTATTTTTGAGTGTGTCTGCATTATAATCCAAGTTCATTTCAATTTGTTTGTTATGTTACGAGCCTGTTGCCGTGCAAAAAGTCTCCCTTCTGCGAAATCCATCTAATTTTAGTACTATTAAACACATTTTAGTACTATTAAACCACTCGTTATTTGTTACTTTGTTAATAGATGGTGAATTGCAACCAATAAAAACCTGTTTTGAAATTTAAATATCCAAAGAAGACCAAAGCAAACAACCCTCGATAGGTTGCATCTGAAAGTCAGGGTGGAGGCGGGGCCAATAGAGCCAACCCGGGAGAAGAAAGGTATGGTGGCCTCTTACCACGCTCTTAATAACTTCATCCTTTCCGTCGTGCTTTTGGACCTTGAGCAGGTGGTAGCTGAAATCCAGGATATCGAAACGTCTATGCTGGCCCAGCAGGCTGATGATCATGCAGCCGGCCCAGTGGAGACCATCCCCGAAGCACTGCCTAAAAACAACAACAACAAAAAAGACATCCAATCCACTTAATCCAACTTACATGGGCTGTCCACAAGCCCATTTCCCGACTTACTCGACGGTGTACTCGTGGGCGCCCACCGGGATGCAGTAGACGAACTGCATGGCGCTCCAGAGGCGGTGGAACTCCACGCACTCGTCCACGTGCATGACGCCGTTTCCCGGCAGCGGGCCCCGCCAGATGGGGTCGTCCAGGAAGCCACGCACGCGCGCCAGGATGACCTCGAACATGGACAGGCCGCAGCACAGGCGCTCCTTGGTCAGCAGGTCGCCCTCGCGGGCGATGGCGATTTGCTGCGGCGTCCCCAGGCGCTCGATCAGCGGCACCAAGTGCAGCGCCGTGTACTTGGACTCCAGCCGCTTCATCTTGGCGTCCAGACGTTCGCCCTCTGTTGGCAGAAAGCGGTCACTCCTTCATTTTATGGACCGCTAATCCTCGCGGGGGATGCCAGAGCCGATCGGACCGTTTTTTTAATGTTCACCTAGCTAGCCTAGCTTGTAGTTGAGTATCTAGAGAACCTGCAACCTCCCCATAGGAAAGTCCAAACCTGGGATCGAACCCTCGGTCTTAGGACTGCGAGTCGAATGCACAAACCACTATTTTTAAGAATGCTTTTTACAAGAAAGAATTTTTTTTATTTTTTTATTTGCCTTTTTTAAAAACATGAAATGTTCTCTATACAGTATTACCTTGAGATATGAGCTTAATCCATTCTGGGACCGAGCTCGTATCTCAAATCCGCTTTTCCCATAGAAATGAACTCAAAACTAATGAATTTGTTCCCACCTTCTGAAAGAAACACCAAAAACAGGATATTACATTGGAAAAACATTTTTAGTGGTTCCAATTCACCATCTACTAACAGAGTAACAAATAACTATCTAGTGCACTTGTGTCAAAGTGGTGGGCCGAGGGCCAAATCTGGCCCGCCGCATCATTTTGTGTGGCCCGGGAAAGTAAATCATGAGTGCCGACTTTCTGTTTTAGGATCAAATTTAAATGAAGAGTATATTAAATTCCCTGATTTCCCCCCTTTTAAATCAATAATTGTCATTTTTTAATCCATTCTTTCTGTGTTTTTAGTTCAAATATCATTTTGTAAAATCTAAAAATGTATTAAAAAAGCTAAAATAAACATTGTTTTGGATCTGAATATTCAGGGCTTTTAATCCAGTTCTTTTAATCAATTTCTAAAAAAAAAAAATCTAAATATGATATCTAAAATGGTCCGGGGCCCACGTGAAAGAGTATAGATGTATATTACATTTCTTGATTTTCCCCCTTTTAAATCAATAGTTGTCATTTTTTAATCCATTTTTTCTGTGTTTTTAGTTCAAAAATCATTTTGTAAAATCTAAAAATGTATTAAAAAAGCTAAAATAAAAATTGTTTTAGATCTATAAAAAACGGAATATTCAGGGATTTTAATCCAGTTCTTTTAATCCATTTATTAAAAAAAAATCTAAATATTATATCTAAAATGATCCGGCCCACGTGAAATCAAGTTGACGTTAAAGCGGCCCGCGAACCAACCCGAGCCTGACACCCTTGATCTAGTGGTTATGATCTTTAATACTGTTGGGGCGCTCCTATGTCAGGGTATTACTGTATATTGAAATTGTTGAACGACCCACTGCTTTGGTTGATTTTTTATTTTTTTACCTTTGATGTGGACTCTGGGCAGAATGTTCTGGAAAGGCGCCGCATGCAGCAGATCGCAAACTTCCTCCTGCGACTACACCAAATAGGGGCGTTCAGCACGTTTGACCATTTTTTTCTCCCCATGCCCCGCCCCCTTTGTCTCTTACCAGGCTCTGCTCGCTGAGCAAACAGAAGAGAAGCGCGTTGCCCACCTCCCGCAGGTTCTGGAAGCACACCGTCTTCAGCTCGGCGTATTCCACGATGTCTTTCAGCTGGTGGTGGAAGAACTCCAGGATTCCTGACAAAATGGACGGACGCTGTTAAAAATCTTCCCGTAGCGTGAAATAAATATCGCGTCGTTAATCTAGTCATTTCGTGAGTTGGCCCTCCCGATATGATGCCAAAAGTACCGGATTCGCCGCACTATAATGCGCAACTAAAAGAAATTTTCTAAAAAGCATGCCTTGTATATGGATCAAAATTGTTAAATCATTATATAAAATGCTCTATCTATAACAAAAGCCACTACTACTAATACAGCTCTGTCTAGTGGATGGGTAACACAACCCCCTACCACTACAGCTCCATCTAGTGGATTAATATAACAAAATCCACTACTACTACTATTACAGCTCCATCTAATGCAGGGGTGCTCAAGCTTGAATGAAATCCTGCACCCCCCGCAGCCCCTTGAGGACCAGTTTGAGACCGCTGCTTTAATCTCATAAAAATCACAATTTTGACTGACTGACTATTTTTAATAATCAATCCGGCGATACGTACATCGCAATATTCCATTGCGCGATCCTCGTACCAATTCCAAATCAAATTTCCAGCCCCGGAAGAAAAAAAAATGACAAAAAAAACAAGTGAGCGCACCAACCTGGCGATCCGTACTCGTGGCGTGGCAGTCGACAGATTTTGGGCATGACCTCCATCAGGGTCTTGACGTATTGCATGATGGTCCCCTGGAGCTACGAAGGGACGGGACCATGGGACGGACTATTTGACGGGCTGTCGCCGGGCAGATTCGGGGCGGGACTCACCAGGCTTTTGACCACCTTGAGCAGCTCCTCCATCACCACGGCGATACCCTGGTAGCCCAGCAGGCGGCACATGACCTTGATGTGGGGCGGGCCCACAAAGTTGCGGTAGCAGCTAAAGATGCTGCTGTACGTCAGGTTCAGCGTCTGGTCAACGAGAGGAGAAAAAAAAGAAAATAAATAAAATAAAAAGCTCAAACGAACGGTCGGGTAGTTTGTCACACCCTTAAATTGGGTGGGGCTAACTTCCAAATGAGTAAACTGCCACCTCAGAAACTTCCATTCAGCCAGCCGATGGCAGGGCAGGAGGAGACGACAATTTCAAGTGTTCAACCAGTTAGCCTAGATTAGCATGCATGTTTTTGGGATGTGGGAGGAAACCAGAGTACACCTAAAAACCCACACAAGCTTCATTCACACAGTGAGGACCGACTTGGGATCAAACCCACGACCCCAGAACTGCGAGCCCGGCGCCCTATCCACTCCTCCACCGGGCCACCAATCTCCTAATAATGCCTCAAAATTGGAGTCATTCATTTTTTCCAGCCATCCACTGTAAGCCATCATAGCCCCACCCACTTTTTTCTTCATTCATCAGCAGCTATACACACACAAACGAATGCGCAGTGAAAAAACAAGGGCGCCGTGATCCGACGTTCCAGATGTGACGGGATGAGAATGAGGATAATCTGAGCGCACCCAAGAGGTAAGTTCGCCCGACGCTAAATTGAATATTGCGATTCTGTTTGGTTGCTACGGGTTACGATTTGGGAAACTAATCTAATTGTGACTTTGTGCTTCCTTTTCGTAAGCTATTTTTAAACACACGCACACATGCAATTGTAGTGTTATTTTACGAGTGACTATTTGAATTTTTGATTATTTTTCTAAATGGAGCATTTGTTCATTCACTGCCAAACCTTCCACTTGAAATGGATTGGACGTCTAGTGTTGTCAATACCAGCCAATGAGGTTCAACATTTTGTCTTCCCCTGTCCAAGCTACACCAATGAGTTTATCGCTATGAGACGTCCAATCCATTTGAAGTGGGAAGGATGGCAGCAAATGAACATTCATACATTCACTGCCACCCTTCCCACATCAAATGGATTGGACGTCTGGTGCCGTCAGAGTGTAAAGTGTGTGAAATGTTTCTACCTCAAAACCAGAAATATATATTAGATAGTTTTAATAACATATATTTTTTATCCTTTAAAAAAATTGAAATACTAGTAACAATAATAATAATTATTATTTATTGAATTATGATTACTGTATATATATATGTATATATATATATGTGTATATATATGTATACATATATATACATATATATACATATGTATACATATGTATATATATGTATACATATGTATACATATGTATATATGTGTGTATATATATATACACACACACACATACATACATACATACATACATACATACATACACATATATATATATATATATATATATATATATATATATATATATATATATATATATATATATATATATATATATATATATATAAATAAATGTATAAATCAGTTTGGTTTGCGGGCCACATTCATGCCTACTAGATTTATTTTTGTTTATTTTTGGCTAAAATTGTAAATTTACCAGCCGCCAATGACGCCCCTCGACATCCAATCCATTCTGACTTGTGGTTGCGAATGAACAAGAACAGGATGTAACAATAGTGGGCAGGATAATAAGCATTCTGCGCAGGGGATTGTCTGAAATAAAAACCCAGGTCAGGGTTGGGATTAAATGACGCAATCTGGCTCAGAGATTTGCCGGGAGGTCGTTGAGTCACCGCTAACCTTCTTCGCGACCTTCTTTTTTTTAACATTATTTTTCAACTTTGAGCTTTGTGTTGAAAATGCAGAAAAAAAAATCTTATTTTAAAACTATTTTTGTTGTTAGGATTTTTTTTATCGCTCGGATTGCCTGTTGACAAGTGGGTGGTCACATTAGAGATCGACCTATCTCGATTCTTAAAAAATGGCCCATTCATAAATTAAAATTTAAGGTCAATTAAGCATGTTGATTATGGAAGGTGATTCAAATCTATATTAGATTGTTTTTCTTCCACTACTTCCTTGTATCACTCTCACCGATTGGTCGACATTCAAAACCAAAATTACGACCAAAAAGTGTACGTAAACAGTTGTTATATGTCCATCCTTGAAAAAAAACTCTAAACTAAACAAATCTAAACTGACAATTCAATTATTTTAACATTTTCATGGATGAATTAGGATTTTTTTTCCCACAATCCAGTCATCCATTTCGACGGGGGGGTCAAAAGAACAGTAATCCCTGTCAAAATGGGCTGTACGCCAAAGAATTACCAAATAAACCCCACCCCCAAAATACAATGACGCAATTTCTCCAAATTCTTCAAAATGTGTAACAATCTAATCTCCACAGGAAGCGTTTTTTTCCTCCCATGGCCGTCGACGTGCACGACATCTCGGCCACCTCCGCCGAGGTGACCTGGCCCCCGTCTCCCGGCTGCTTGGACACTTTTTACAGCGTGATGTACAGCCCCAACTGGAACAGCCTGCTGGCGGCCTTCGCACGCAAGAGCTTCGCGCACGAAGAGCGCCTTCCCGTCAGCCAGACCTCCGCCCACCTGGCCAACCTGCTCCCGCAGACCACCTACTTGCTGTGCGTCACGTGCCAGGCGGCCAACCCCACCCGGGACCAGTGTCAAGTCTTCGGCACCCCCGCGGACGACGGCGACGGGCGGGACGGGGCCGGCCGCGAGTTGGCGGCCGGCGCCTGGCTGAGCGGCTGCGCGTTGCTGCTCGTCGTCGCCGCCGTGCTCTTTTGGCTTTGGCGGCGCGGCGGCCGGGCGGGTCGGCCCCGCCCCTCGCCGTCGACCCACGCCATCCCATCCGGGCGGCTCTACTCGCTGAGGGGGGCTCGGGGCGAGCTGGGGTCGCACTCGACGGAGATGGAGCCGGCTTGACGCGATTGGATTGAGGTCGGCGTACGGAGGGAATTATGGCGTTCGGCATTGTGGATTATTATTCAATCTGCCGTGACGGGTAATAAAACATAAGCATTTGAAATGGACTGATTGCTTCTTTTGATCTGCGCTTATGTCCTTGGTTAGCGTGTTTGGAAGCCGCCATCGCTAACTATCGTCACTAGCACAGGGTCGTATGATTTTTCCCAACGCTTGATAGGTGGCCCATCCATTTGAAGTGGGAGGGTTGGTCACTCTCACACTTGAAATGTTTACTGGGGATCAACTCATTTCAATTCCTGACAAAAGCATTAAAAATTTTTTTTAAACGTTCATCCCTATGACCAAAATGGCCATATCTGACCAGGGCGGCCATATTGGTAGGGGCAACATCCCCCATCAAAGTCTAAGTCAATGCAATGACATCAACATTAAGTCATGACTATCTTATTTCTCAACTTTCAATTGTGAAAGCATTTTATCAACGTCAAAGCATCTATTTCCACACCTTTGACGAAACCACAACCTTCATTAGCCCCACCCCCTTCCACTTCAAACTGATTGGGCGTCTATAAGCCATAAACTCATTTAAATTGATCGCAAAAGGATGACTGCACATCACAATTGGGCATCTATCATCATCTTGGAAAGGCCAAACAAACGCTCCTTTTCTGGTAGCCATCTTAGGTGGGGCAACTGTCCGTCATTCTTAGCGCTAACCCGTCGCCACGACTTCCTTCCAGTACTGATACAAGAATCGGTCCAACACTAGTCATGCACGAGTCTACATTCGGCCAATTTGTCCACGTCCAATTGGTCATTCGGGCAAAATCTGACTTTCCACAACAGGGAAATCCAATGGGTGAAATCCAGCACCCCACCAGCACTGACCTTGGATCCGAAGAGATACTGCGGTTGAGCGTTGGGCGGCTTGTCCCTCTGAAACTCTTGAGAGAACGGCAGGACGGTGCGCACGAACCTGAAAACGTAAGCCGGTCAGACGTGCGTCACCACGGGTCAGCCATTTCCCGCGCTCCCCCTCCCCACCTGTTGGTGGAGCCGTTGTAACAGTAGTTGGGCAGGAAGTCGTAGTTGAGCTCCCAGAAGACGTGCAGCGTGATGCGGCCGTACGGCGCCGACACGTTGTGGTTGGCCTCGCGGAACATGGCGTCAAAGCTGTCCAGCGTCAAGAACTTGCAGAGGAGCTTGTGAGTCAGCCGGTTGATTTCCACCAGTCCTTCCAGTTCCTGACAGACCAATCAGACTTTGCGTCAGAATCCAGGCCTGATTAAAGTTGATTTCCAGGGAAAGTCAAGGACTTTAACATATCGATTCTGTTATGTATTGCAACATTACGTTGCATAATTCCCCCATGATTCAAAATCTGCCCATGTTATTGATGGAAATAAATAGCTGGCTGCACCTCCACTCCCATCCACTAGTTGGCAGCACCCAGATACGTGCCTGTTTACCAGCTCAAGTCCAATATCAAATTTTACTACATATTTATTTATTCAATAAGTGGACAGTAATGTCCAAACTAAAACAAGTTACAGTAATCCTTCGATTATCGAGTCTTCACTACTTTGCGATTTTTGTCCCACCATTATTTTTTTTTTTTTTTTAAGTTCATAAGCGGAAGGCACTGTTGCTATTAGGACTCAGCACTGAGGTAATTTTTTTTTTTTTTTTTTTTTTTTTTTTTTTTTTATATAAGGGTGACCCTACTTTGCGATTTTTCGATTATCGCGGCCACGTCTGGTCTACATTAACCGCGATATTCGAGGGATTACTGTATACCTTTTGGCTCTGTGTAGTCAGTATACCTAGAATTCTCAAACTAATATTTGACCTGCCATTTAAAATATAAATAACAGTTGGTTATTGACTGCTATACATGCTTTACGATGTTTTTTTACCCACATTCAGAATCCTGCATTTAACTAGGCATGGACTAATTTTTTGCCAAGGCAGGTCTACAGTAAAAACTGAGAAAACGTTGTAATGAAGGCCATATGTCGTCGTAATCGTCTTAAAACTGATCATCGGGATTAATCTGGATCTGATCGTGAGCTTTGAATTGTGATACGAATCGTATCGCCAAATATGAGGCAAGACACACCCCTAAGGTAGACCAATCAGAAGTAATATTAGCCCAGGGGTGCATAACTCGTGTCTTCGGGGGCCCCCTATCCAGTTTTCCAAGTCTCCCTCCACCAACATACCCAAATCAAATAACCGGGATCGTCGTGAACGAGCTGATCATTCGATTCGGTTGCGTTGGCGGAGATAGACGTGGACTGGATCGAGAGCCTCTGGGGCCGAGCCGAAGTTAGGCACCCCTGTATTAGCCTACCATGATGGAAGTGAGGTCTTCGCTTTCAAAGCGGTTGATGGCAAGCTCCAGGGATTTGTACAAGGCGGCAGAGATCCTCTGAGTTATCAGCCGGTTCAGGTCGATGGATCGGCCCAGGAGCTAAAAGACGTCAAGAACGTTAATGAGACACAATTTAACGTTATTCCTTTACATTTTGAAATACCTGGACGTGGCGTTGCTTAAGCAGAGTCTCGTAACGGTTGGACGCCGGCCACGGAATGTTGGCGCCTTGATTTTTACAGTCGGTCCGCAAACGCTTGTCCAATAAGAGACTAAAAGGGGTCGCAGAAATATTCATAATGTGTTCACGATCCAAACTTTTTTAACTTACCTTCCAGCCAGGATCTTGTAGTAGGCAAATATCTGATCCGCCAGCTTGTAGACAAATTGATCGAAGCACAGATTGACCTAAAAAATTAAGAACAAAAATGAAAAATGCAGTTCATCCGTGTTGTTTTACATGGGAACGCAATGGGAAAGAGATTTACTTCAGCTTCAATTTCATCATACAGGAACTGCTTCTTGAACCTGGTCAGGGCGTAGTGTGCGCTGTCGTTGTACAAATCCAGAGGATACAGCACGTACCTGAATTCCGCAAAATCCATCTAATTTTACTACTATTAAACACATTTTAGTACTATTAAACCACTAGTTATTTGCTACTTTGTTAATAGATGGCGAATTAGAACAAATCAAAATGTTTTTCCAATCCAATATCCTGTTTTGGATGTTTTTTTCAGAGGGTTGGAACAAATGAATGTCTTTAGTTCATTCCTATGGGAAACGTTCATTTGAGTCACAAGTAAATCGACATATGAGCTCAGTCCCGGAACGAATTAAGCTCATATCTCGAGGTACCACCATAGATCTAAACCCGACGAGAAGGGAAAGTGTTAGGTTTATCATAATTATAAATTTGCTTGAAATATAATCATTATATATATATATATATATATATACACATATACATATAGATATACATATACATACACATATACATACACATATACATATATATACACATATACATACACATATACATACATATATATACACATATACATACATATATATATATATATATATATATATATATATATATATATATATATATATATATATATATATATATATATATATATATATATATATATATATATATGTGCTGGCAATGAAGCTTATTGACATTAATAAAAGGCATTTCAATACATCTCTTGCTAGAGAAATGCTCGCTCCAAAGTTAACCAAAACAACTTTGGAGGTCACTCCCCTTTTGCACCTGGACTTCTCGAGACTATGGTTCACATCAAGACAACGGTAAATTGTTTTGGGAAGCACCGGCTTCTGAAGATGCTTCACAACAACAAGCGCTCTTCGGAACTGTGGATTGTTTTGGGAAGCATCGGCTTCTCAAGATGGTTCCCATCAAAACTCTCTTGGGAAGATTCAACAGACCTACAATTGTTTTGAGAACTGAGATAAATTGTTATGAGACTCTAAAAATGTTTAGACTTCTGTGGGGCATGGTGTTAAATCTTATGAATAAATTAGCAAGAGAGACATCGAGTCATCAGAATGATCTTGACCGGAGACGCGTGTAGATCGATTCTCTTCTTGCAAGAAATACGGATATGAGTTCAGATGCCTCTTTTGTTGAAAGGTAAATATTTGGGAATACCTATTGGTGAACCCAACAGAAAGAGTTGAGGTGTGCTTACTCCATCATGGAGGATTCCTTGGTCTCCAGAATGTGATCAGTAAGGATCCAGGGCATGGACATCTCAATGGGGAACTGGATTCTGCGCCCCATGGTGAGTTCCAGGAAGAACTCCCGGAACCACAGCTGGGAGAGGTCACAACAGTGCTGCAAGGTTTCTACCCAAAAGTCCACAAAGACCAGGTCTTAAATTCACGTGGCGATAACGAGAGGTGACGTCGAGGTGTGGATCCTCACCGCTGAAGTTCAACAGGTGCGTGTAGAAAAAGGACTCGCGGTGAAACCTTTCGATGTCCAAGATGGTGGGTCCCTCCAGACCGCTACGTAGGGTCTTCTTGGAGCCGCTTTTGTCGGCGACCAGGGACTCCAGCATCGTCCTCACCATGTAAAGCTGGAACGAATCACGGAATTTACATATACAGTGGTACCTCGTGATACAACATGCTAGTCATACAACATGCTCGTGTTACGACGAAAATTTCGATCGAATAATTCGCCCTAGATACGAGAAAAAAATTCGAGATGCGACCAAGCCAGGTGGCCATGACATGAGAGGCTGTTTATCATTGTAGCGCAATGATGTCTTTTTTTGCCGCATCTCTTTGTGTATAACAGATATCTACGAGGACTGAACGATTTATTCAGACGAGTTTCGACCAGGAAACGCAAAACACGCATGCGCAAGAAAAAAGGGCTTTCTGGGTAATGAAGTATACTGGTGCACACAACACCCATAGGCAATGGCAACCTTTCTCAGAATAAAACTTCATTACCCACAATCAATACGTGGGTAAGCTCAGCTATTGCATTTCCTGTCATTCTTTCTAAGGAAAGAAGCTCCCGCTCCCGTTCTTTCAAGACTACTTCTCGTTGGCAAGTGGTCGTGCGTTATCCCATTGTGAGGACATTTGTGTGCATCATTTTCGGAATATTTTGAAGGGAATAGTACAGCAAAGAGCCCATCGATAGTGAACGTGAGGGTGGAGGCCTGACAAACAGCTAACCCGGCCAGAACGAAGGTAAAAAACATTAAAACAAAATTAGAATTCAGTTTTGTGTAAAGTTACATTAAACGTATGTTTGAGTGTCTGTATATATTTATCCAAGTTAATTTAAATTTGTTTGTTCGTTTACAAGTGCCGTGGATAAAGTCGCCCCCGAACACCCCCGTCTCTGCCTTCCGTGAAATGCGTCTAATTTTACTTCTATTAAACACATTTTATTACTATTAAAACACTCGTTATTTATTATTTTGTCAATATATGGCGAATTAGAAGAAATAAAACATTTTTTCCAATCCAATATCCTATTTTTGGTGTTTTTTCAGAGATTTGGAACAAATTCATTTGTTTTCAATTCATTTCAATGGGAAACGTTCGCTCGAGTTACGAAAAGCTCGACATACGATCTCAGTCTCGGAACGGATCACGATCGTATGTCGAGGTACCACTGTATTCAAAGTTCTGGAACCAATTCATTTCGTAAGTGGAGCTACGACTGTATTGTCCTGTTTTTTTGTGGGGGACTCCTAGCGAGTCCTAGTCCGCCTCGTCATCTGCCTTCATGTAAAATTAATGAGCCCACCTGAGTGCTGGAGGGTCCCACGGCTCGTCGGGGGACCTTGATGTCGAATCCACCCTTGGGATCCTTCTCCCCGCGTAGCGCCGGGTCATTGTGCGGCTCGCGGCCCGTCTCCCAGTCGCATACGGTCTTCCGGATGGCCTGGAGGACGCTGGGGGCGGCCGAGAGGGAAATCTAACCCACGGGTTCCGGGCGAAGAGCCGGCCTCCCGCCTCACCTCTGAATGACGTTCTTCTTCTTTTTGATGGCCTGCCGCAAGGGGTCGCGTAGCGTCACCTGCGAGAAGTCCTGCAGGGCCGAGTAGATGGTGTGGCGGATGGCGTGGTTGAAGACGCTCTCCATGCGGCCCATGAGGACCTGGAGACCTTTGATCATGGCCATCACCTGCAAATAACCGTCACAACGTCTGTCAGAAAGAGGGGATGAAAGACTTGCAAAAAAGTTCAATGGGCTCACCTCCACTAGGGCGAACTTCTCCTCGCAGGTGTAATTGTATCGGGTGGCGCGCTCGTATTCTTCGGCGTTGTCGGGGCACTCCTTGTTGGAGTACTTGTCCGTGGGGTGGACCAGTTTCCAGGAATACTGCCGAGAAAAATTCGGGGTTTAGCACGGCAACGCGCTCGTAACATAACATAAACAAATTTAAATGAACTTGGATTACGATGCAGACACACTCAAAAATAAGTTGAATCTAACCTTACACTAAAGTTAATTCTAATTTTGTATGAAATTTTGATACCTTTCTTGGCTCTATTGGCCCCGCCTCCACCCTGACTTTCAGATGCAACCTATCGAGGGTTGTTTGCTTTTGTCTTCCCTTCAAAATATTCCCAAAATGATGCACACAAATGTCCTCACAACAGGAAAACGCACGACCACTTGCCAACGAGAAGTAGTATATACTCCTCTCGTATTAGCGATCGCTCCGCCATTCGCACTGACTAACGGGAAAAAAACACTGAAAAAATGCAACGGTGTATGCTCGTCTATCAAAATTTGTCTCGTATCTCAAGATAAATATATGCCCGAAATTTTACTCGTATCTCAAATTGCTCGTAATTCGGGGCACTCGTATGTCGAAACTCCACACAGGTGGACCCACCTAGATTTGAACCCAGGACCCCAGAACTGTGAGGCTGACGCGCTAACCACTCACCATATTTTGTGTTCTCTCATCAAATATTAAATTCTGTTTTTTGTCTGTTCAGTACAAATTTTATGGCCTCGTATGAAAAAGTTGTGACGTAGGAGAACTCACCACTTCCATGACGTGAGCGCTCCACTGCGACAGGAGCTGCATGCCCTGCAGCGCCAAGTCGAACAACTTCCTGTACTCCACGTCGGTCTTCTGAGCCTCCTGACGCCCGGAACCGGTCACCACCTCGCTGTTGCTGTAGCGGGCCAGCTCCGAGATGAAGCGCATGTGATCCTCGCGGATCTGAATCATCTGCTCGCAGATGTTGTACTGCGGGCTGCTGGAGATGGACGTGCAGGTCCACCTGGGCGGAGGGGCCAAAACGGCAAAAGTCGGGACGCGGGAACTGGGAAAAACTGGCGGCTCTACCCTCCACTCACCTGGATTTGTTCTCCTCAAAGTGAGCGCTGGTCTTGATGTACCTGGACAGCTCGATTTGCATGTCGCCGAAAAGCGGGACCACCTGCAGTTGCTGCCGGGGGGGAAAAGTCGAGAGTCGGGTCAGTTTGAGGGTATGCGCCCCGTCACAAATTTGTGGCGTGCGAGTCTGAGGCGGAGTCAGCTCGTTTCCTACCTTAAAAAACTTGTCAATCTTGGTCAAGTTAATCCTCTTCTTGGCGTCCAATTTGTAGATGTTGCTGTTGTTTCCGTCCATCAGGTACAAGCCAAAGCCCATCACCTAAATTCAGTGGCGTGTTGAGTGCCAAAAACGTAGCGCGGGAAACGGTTTCTGGACTCACTTTAAGCAGCATGTGCTTCTCGCCGGGCGTCAGGTACATCTTGTTGTCGTAATACTCCACGCAAAGGTTGACGATGTCGGCCAGGAGCTCCTCGTAGCCGTTGATCACCTCCAGTTGTTGCTGCAAAGACTGCGAAGACCAGAACGGTAAGATTGGCGGTATATAAGAGAATACATTTTCAATCATGTTGGAAATGTGAAAGTCAAGGAAATTCATTGTTGTGGACCTGCGTGATTTTGTTGTGGTTTGCCAGGAACATGGACAGGTTTTGGGATTCCTGAATGGAGGAAGGCTCGGACATTTTTCGCAGGAACTGAGCGGCGCTGAAAGACAAGGAAGAAAGATTGCATTTACATTTTTTTAAATAAAACGTGTCTATTTTTTTTGTCAACAACAGATTTGATTAACGTATTTTGCTGTTTAATATACCCGAGTATATTAAATGATTGTTGCTTTTTTGAGCCTCCCGTTTGTGCGCCATTTAATATACCCCTGCCATTTAATATACCCGGGTATATTAAATGGCGCACAAACCGGTGGCTCAAAAAAGCAAAAATCATTTAATATACCCGGGTATATTTAAATGGCAACTCTGCTTTTTTGGCAAGATTTGGATGGTGTTCATGGGGGCATAATTATAGATACTTAAGTTCATTAAAATTCCAAGTCAGACTTTATTCAGCAGTAAGTAGTTTTAATCTGCAAAACGTTGATGCACCCCGTCACGGCATAAAGAGTGGGTAGTGGATCGTACCTTCCCGTTTGTGCACCATTTAATATACCCCTGCCGTTTAATGTACCCGGGTATATTAAATTGGGGGGGGGGGTAATATTAAACAGCAAAATACGGTAGTTACGGATGGCCGCTACTTTTTCCTCACCGCTTGTAAGCCGAGTGGTCGTTCTTGACGCTGCACTTCATGTTCTTGAGCTCGTCCAGCACGGCGAACATGTTGATGAACTTCCCCAGCGTCAGCAGGTAGGCCTCGGACACAAAGTCCTTGCGCCGCTCGGTGTGACAAAGGCGGCGGACTTCGCCGCAGAATCGGTCGATAGCATTTCGCTGAAATGACAGGAAAAAAAAAACGTCCCAAAAACATGTCAATAACCCGGCGGTGGCCCTCCCGGGAACACGCGTCGTACCTGAAAGTACATGAAGTTCATGAGCTTGGTGACTTCGGGCTCCAGCACTTCCACCGTCTTCTCGTAGATTTCCACCCGGTTGGGCTGCTCGTTGCATTTGACCTGGAGGACGGCGGGTGAGTCGAGTTAGCAGTAATACCTCGCCAATTGGTGTCTTGGATCGGCCCAATATAGATTGATTTATTATGTATTACTTATTTATTGATGATTTATTCATCTGTTTGTCTGTTGTTGTGGTGAAGCTTTAAATCTCATTATACTTGTATCATGACAAAAAAAAGTATTTAAATCAATTCAGTTTAAACGTTTATAGTGTAGGAACATGGAAAAGGGAGTGGAAAAAAGGGAATGGCAAAATTGGAGATTATTACCTTTGGGAATTAAAAAAAATAGCACAAAGAGTTTTAAAAGTCCAAATAATATGAAAGACACCATTGCGTTTTTCACCTAACGCGGCAAGTCTTGGAACCTATTACAGTAATCCCTCGAATATCGCGGCTTCAACTATTGCGGCTTCACTACATCGCGTTTTTTTTTCCCTGGGGGAATTTTTTTGTTCAGTTTTTGTTTTGTTTTTGTAAGTTCATAAAAATATGAAAATTCACGCTGAAACTCGCAAGCGGAAGCCACTCCCCCTGTCCTCCGCTTGCTACAAGAACTCAGCACTGAAGTAAAAAAAATTATATATATATATATTTTAAAGTTCATAAAAATGTGAAAATCCACGCTGAAACTCGCAAGCGGAAGCCACTCCCCTATTCTCCGCTTTTTTATTTTTTTATATATATATTTTTGTAATTTTTTTAAATAGGGGTGACCTTACTTCGCTGTTTTTCGTTTATCGCGGCCATGTCTGGTCTACATTAACCGCGATAATCGAGGGGTTACAGTAAAGAGGTATTACTGTCCTGGTGGTTACCTGCGGTATTGCACGTGAGCAGCTTCTCCAGGTGTACAGCATGATGGCATACTCTTGACCTTCCTCCAGCATTTCATTCTGAGGCCAAAAAAAGAAAACAGACATGTAAAATTGTTCAAACAATAAGCCAGTTTTTTTTCTTCCCCAATTTGATTTTTTTTCCAAAAACATGTTTTCCCCATGCCTGAGTCATTTCGTCCCAGGAGGTTCCAGTCGGAAGGGAGAGGAAGAACGGCAGCTCACAGACAAAGTACCGTTTGATTCCAAAAGTAGTCTACGAGTAGCCGACTGCTAATTGGACACAAACCTTTTCAGGCCATGCCAAAAAATGCGAGCTAGCATTCCTTTGGTTACACAAAAGACAGAAAAAACTATAACATTCCTAGGGGAAGTCCTCACGTTACGAAGGGATTCTAACCCAAATTTCCGAGCAAGTCGGATTTCACCGCAAGGTTTCCACTCGGAATGCCCCCGATCAAAAATCGGAGTGGAATTTTTTGAGGATCGGAATCGGTTAAAAACGATTTTTTTTAAAATGTATTGGTTTACACTTTCTACACGACGACAAGTCGCACATTTTTCATAGTTTGGCTGGGCCAAAAAAGTGTCTTAAAATATGTTACATTACCAGAAGCTCAGTCCAACTGTTCCTTTTTTTCCTATTAATTTAACGTATAATTTTTTATAACTTATAGTGCCACATATATATTTTAATCCCCGTCATTGTGCATTCTTTGGCTAGTGTGTCTTATGCTCATTTGCGACTGATATTTTTTTTCCCCATTTTTTGGCTAGTGGAATTTATTCTCCAAAAAATACAGTACATATTTCATACAAAATGGATATATTTGCATGATTGTTAAAGGCTTTATAGTGCCTAGTATGAAAAATTTGTGGAACAAACGATCCCAATTGAATGTGAAAAAAATATGCCTCTACTTACAAAACAACTGGAACCAATTCATTTTGTAAGTAGAGGCACTACTGTACTTCCTAGAGAACAATTAAGTTTCCTAAAAAACGTAAAATGGCGCACCATGCTGGAGTGGACGGTGGCCTGCTCGATGTATCTGGCGATCCCCGTCACGAAGGCGTTGCGGTCCTCGAAGTTGGTGTTGAAGTTTGGCTGTGAAAAGAAAGACATTTTGAGTAAAATAATCGTGTGCGGTCGATTGGTCGCCGGTCTTTTGGTCGCCGGTCTTTTGGTCCCGGTCTTTTGGTTGCCCGGACCGCGACAACCGGCGACCAAAAGACCGGCGACCAAAAGACCGACGACCAAAAGACCGACGACCAAAAGACCGACGACCAAAAGACCGACGACCAAAAGACCGACGACCAAAAGACCGACGGCCAAAACAAGGTAAAACAACACGGTCTACGCATCAATAAAAGGCAACAATGGCCATGAGCAGTTTCACTGAGCCGACGTGTGAGTGTAGAAGAGTTTGTATGTACATGCGTTGTCCCTTTAAGAAGCGACGTCACTCAGGGTCTTAACAAGTTCTCCAACAAAAAACCATAAAAGTCCGGCAAATTTTGAGCTTTTCTTTAGCCTAATAATTACTAGGGCATTAAGTATGACTAAATAGTCATTCGCACTTTGTATTTAGGGAATTTGAGCAACGATTTAAATGGTAATTATCACTTACCTTCCGGGCGACCAAAAGACCGGCGACCAATCGACCGTGTACCAAAATAATAATAATAAAAGTACGAGTTGGAGAGTTCCCTACCTGGTACATGATAGAGGAAGGCAGCGGCTCGATGCACGGCTGCTGGTCCGGCAGCGGGAGCTCCTCCAGGAGGTCCACGTTGGACAGCGCATCCTCCAAGGTGACGCTGGTCGTCATTCTGCTGAGATTTAACCAAATTAAAGACGTTAGAGCGGCCCGGCAAAAAAGCCACAGGGCCGATTGTGCCGAGTCGGGGTTGACGGCGTTGATGCTGACTGCTTGCTTTGCGCGCGTGACAGTCAAACAAAGCGTTTTGGGGGGGTCACGGGAGGACATTGGCATTGGCCGGGGGGCGCTAACTCACTCACTGTCATTGACGGGGGGTTTAGAGTCGCTGTATTGGACGGGGAGGGTCGGCAGAGGGAGTCAGAATGCAATCAAGTGGTTTTTTTGTCATTTTGCTGTCAATTTAAGGGAGTTTATCGCTAGTAGACGTCTAATTTGTCGTCTTGTGAGTTAGCGAAAATTTAAAACGGCTAAAAGTGTGTACAGTTTTGCCGTTTACTTGCAATAAACGACCAGACGGGGAAGTGCGACTTCTAAACACGGGACGCAAGGAAAACAACTTCCCGTTCAGATGCAGAAAAATCCCTTCAATCGTCTTAACGGGAAATTAAAGCAAAGTTCTAGTTAACATTAAGTGGACATCATTGCTGTTCATTCACTGGCGGTTTCCAGTTAAGGGCTTTATGTGGACACTAGAAAAATGGCGAAAATCTGCGAAAGGTCGGAACCTTGTGACACAAGAGCGGATGTGTTAAAAAAGGGGAAAAAAAGTTTAACCTCAAAGTGTCTCCTCCGATGAAAGAGAGAAGTTTCACTCCTGCCACGACACGGTTAAGAAGCTTATGGCTAAGTGGCCAAAAGGCAAAAGCAGGCGGGAGTGCCCGGATTATAGAAATAATCTCTTTGTGACCTCATGGATATGGAGGAACAAATCAGGTTTTTTTTTTTTTTTTTACACAGAAACAGAGTACCGATCAATCACAATTTTTTTTATGTCACGGCAGCCAAAAAATACACAACAAAGATGAAAAAAAACAATAAGTCGCAATGGAGTATAAATTGCATTTTGGGAAGGTACATACCAGAGTAAAATACTTTAAGGTAACAGTAATAAAATAGAAAACAACTGGTTAAATATGCATTTTTTAAAATGAGTTTTTAAAATAACTATAGCCTAAAAAAACAGCCAAACTGTGAAAAAAAGTGTGAGTTATATTCCATAAAATACAGTAAATCAAAACATTTGTTTGTTTCTCTTGACTACATAATTGTCCATTATTTTATGACTTAGTAGCATTATAAAATATTAAAAACAATCTCTTTTCACCAGATTTGCATCCTCTAAAATGTAAAAAAATATATCTCTAATTTATTTATTTTTTTACACACCCCAAATTGTTATACTCCTAAATTATTATTTTTGTCAGGACCTAAGCCCATATAAGCATGCAAAAAAATTGACTTTATTTTTGTTGTTTGACTTTCTTTATAGGACTAAGCATGCAACATGTTAATAAGGGTTAAAGTTTAAAATAACATTTCCACGTGTACAAAAAAGCTGTGTTTCCTCGTTTTGTGATTTTCTATTGTATCTTTTTTTTAATCATCAACATCAGAAATAAGGTCACATGGATTTGTGGAGGAATTGAAACTTTCCACTTTTAAGACACTTTTTGCAGACTTTTGTCTTTGTTAGAGTAACAAACTACACAATGATGCCTTAGTTAAGGTGTTGTTTTGAAATGTGCTCATTTAAAATTTGATTTAACCACAAAAGCCAGAAAAAAAAACACCCCACTGTCAACCAAACAATGTGGCGTACCACACGCATCCTTTCTTAAAAGTAAAATGCATGACCTTAACCAGAAGATTTTTAATAACAAAAAAAATGGCTCATTTGTTTTAAGCTTTCGTCTCTAGTAGAAATGTTTTTAATTGTTTTTTTTTTATCATGAAAGATACATATACACGAGAGAAGTTTAAAATAGTAAATTAAAAACCAGGAAAATATTTCAAAAGTGTCTGAAAGTTTGATTTTTACGTTTGTGTCAACTTTATTGTCAAACGTGCATGCTTTACAAGCATTCTCCCATTTACTGTACCCCAAACGCAACACGAAAGGAAGACACGGTTCTTTGAACGCCTCATCAACCAAAGCTTCAATTTTAAGCCACATTTAAACACTTTTTCCTCTTTTGACTGACAAGTTAACCCAAGAGCACCCCCGTGTCATTCTATAAAAAAGACTACACAACTAAAAATACATATTTTCCGAAACTTTCGTCTTTAAAAATGCGAAAAAGCCTGCCCCGGTAGATATATAACCGCTACGGCAAAGCCTGCCACGGCGGCCTCGCTACTTCAGTCCGGAAAAAGTCAATTTTTCGAATTTAACACGGTTTTAAAACCAAAACTCCACGCTTAACTAACTTCCAACTCCATTTAATCGCCTTTTAGACGAAAATTTCCGAGCAGGCGACGTTAGAAAAGACTACACCCAAAAAGTTTGCTAGCTTAACTTCACCGTTCAAATCAGTCCAAACTCACCCGCCGAGAGTTGCTGGTTAATTACGGGGGGAAGCGAGAGTCGACTAGGCCGACAGAAGCGCCATGCAGCCGGACACGCCGTCGAATCCTGCCCGTTGCGTTTTTTCTTTTTGCTGGAAGTCCGACTTTGGAGATTTCGGGGTAGTTTTCCCTCTTCCGTCGGCAGCTCGAGGACTCCTTCCAGGCTTGGTGTTATGAACATGGGGCGGAGCACAGGAGTTCCTGTCCGGCCTCAAACAAGCAGGGAAACACGACAGGAAGACGGGCAAAAGAGAAATGGGGCGGAGCACCACCCATAAATCCACGGAGCCTTCCCCCACCCAACAACCAACCAACCAGGAAAGGTAAAACCAAAGGAATGTACTACAGTACGTACTATATAATCCTGTGGTGCCTCGAGATACGAATTTGACACGAACGCGCTTTCAACTCGGATGTCAAAGCGCCTTTACTCTTTGAAATGGACAAAAATGCCATGGCTTCGTTCTATTCGTTCATTTTTTTGTACCTCTTATTAGATTAGATTACTTTATTTATCCCGTATTCGGGAAATTTCATTGTCAAAGTAGCAAGAGGGTGAGAATACAGACAGGAAAATACCTGTTAGACATAAATAAATAGGTAATAAATAAGTTAATAAATAAATAAGGGCGTATACATATATATATATTTCAGAAACACGTTTATTTATTTATATATCTATTTATATAGATTAATTTATTTATTAACTGATTTATTACCTATTTATTTGTCTAAAATGTATTTTGTTATATATATATATTTATATTTACATATATATATATATTTCAGCAACACGCTTATTTATTTATATATATGTATATATTTATTTTTTATGTCTAAAATGTATTTTCCTGTGTCTGTATTCTCACCCTCTTGCTACTGTGACAATGAAATTACCCAAATACATATATACAAATATACATATACATACATACACATAGATCTACATGTATATACATACGGTTGGTCTTAACATTCAGCCATTTCTTTTGTTATACTCACAAGGGTCGCAGGGGGTGCTGGAGCCAATCCCAGCCAACGTCAGACACCAGGCTGCAGGTAACTTGAATTAGTGGCCAGCCAATCGCAAGGGAGACGAAGGACAACTATTGACGCTTACATTTATACCTACGGAATAATTTAGCACACCATTAGCCTAGCATGCATCTTTGGGGATTGTGGGACGAAACCAGAGTACCCAGAGAAAACCCACACAAGCCCGGAATGAATAGATGAATATTTCATCTATATGGCAGTACATTTAAAATAGGAAGTGCACTAAATACGACGGTTCAACTCATTATTATAGTAATCCCTCCAGACATGGACGTGCTAATCAAAAAAACGCAAAGTAGGATCACCCCTATTATTGCTACCAAACTATATACAGAATGTGAGTAATGGCAATTAATCTCGCTAAATTAAAAATGAATAACCCATTAAAAAATACTAATTTCAATTCATTCAGCACACGTTAAAGAATCTGGACAAGTAAAACAACCCATTAAAATGACAATATTAGTGAATTTAATGAGTTTCATACGTCAACACTGCATCAACTCATTGACAGATATCAAACAACGTTAACCCAAGTTAACATAAAAAGCATTTTTTTGAATAAATTATGCCCACCCGACATCTCACAATCACGTTGCGGACCCTCGTCAACACTGCTCGAAGCCCGCCATCAAAGAGAGGGCGAGTGACTCCACTGCGAACGACACGCCAACAAAAATGCAACGTTAGATTCAATGGTAAATCTGCTTACAAATACATTTAATCAATTGTACTCACGATGAGGGAAAGAACCACGACAGACTGCTTTGTTGAGAATGGTCACCAGGAACATGTGGCAGTTTTTAAAATCCGACTCCATTTTGGAAATAGACTCAATCCTGTAAATAAATAAATAAAAATCCATACAAATATATGAATACCGTCATTTCCGCACTATAATGCGCACCTTCAATGAATGGCCTATCTTAAAATGTGTTTCATATATAAAGCGCAACGGATTATAAAACGCAGTACAGTAATCCCTCGAATATCGCGGACACTGAGAACATTGAGATCTTTTAGCTGCGCTTTATAGTCCGGAAAATACGGTAATCTACAAGAATTTGAGAGGTTCCATCTTTTTTTTTTACAAGATCTTACTTCCAGGCTGCAAAACCAGCTTGCCACCGATCGGAGAAAATCAGGACCAGGTTTAGCACCTTCATGATGGCTTCTTTCACGAAACTGACCTGGCGCAAAAAACGAGGAGAAATATTTTCAATTGTTCCAATCATAAATATTCGTGAATAACTGAAAGCTAGTATTTACCTTCTCCCTTAATAAACAGCGATCATGAATGGTCGCCAAGTATCTGTAATGGATCTTGATAAGCTGATCCAGGTCTTTTGCTTCCTGGACTTGATGCTGGAATTCCAGGCCAGTGCTGTGCAGAATCTGACAGATAAAAAATATAAAACAATTTTTATAATAACATTTGTCGACATTTATTTACAAATGTGGTTGCACTTTAGTTTATATATTTAAATGTTTGGATATTAAGATGTGATAGACAGTTTTTGCATGATTTGAATGGGGCAAAATAACATGCCTTTTATCTGCATCCAATAGATTGTTATAATATATTATAATATATATATATTTTTTTCAGATATACCTCAATATTTTGTGTATAAAAATTGAATTTGGTGTTTAAAAAGTTTTGTCTTCCAAATTATAGTCTTGATAAATAGAGGGTCGTCTTATATTCGGGTCAATACGGTTTAGCATTTTTTTAATAGTTCGGGCCTGTGATTCATTCTCATGTGCGTTTATGATCCGAAATATGTGTTCAATAACTTTCCTTTGCTCACTCAGAACGGAATTGGCCAGTAAATTTGTCGATGGGGGTGAAAGATTTAAGCCCAGCTCACCCTGGTCATGATGTAATTGTGAAGACTGTTGACAAAATGCATGAGTTTGACACGCAGAAGACACATGCGATGAATCTGCTGCTTGACCGGTCGCTCTTTCTGCTTGGCGTCGTCCGTCGGCGCCCCCTCCACTTTCTTGGGGAATTCTATGAACCCTAATAAATAAATACATATTTAAGTAAATACAAGTATTATGTTTAAGGGGAGCAACCGGTACGTACCGCTAAATCGAAGCGTGTCCAAGCTGTACTTGGCCCACTTGATCTGAAGCAGGAGCAGAAACACTTGATTGTAGATTTTTTGGCACTCGGAACTGATCACGATGTCGACTGGCCAAGGAACCTGTAACAAAGTTGAAAACAACAACTTTGGATTCATTTTCTTCGCGAGGGCCATGGGGGTGTTGAAGCCTATCCCAGCCAACTGCAGGCCGCCCTGAATTGGTTGTCAGCCACTGAGTTACAACAATGTTTGGCTAATAAACAGAAAAAAACAGACCTTGTAACTGAGGGTCAGCACTTCAAGATTATTGACGGGATGTTTCTTCCGGCTGGGGTCAATTGTCTCCAACAAGATAGACAATCTGATCCAAAAAAAATAAGGACAGAAATGGAATCGATGGTGTTAAAAATAAAGATGGAAGGAGTATCGGCGCCGATATTTGGCAATTTGACGAACAGTAATCCCTCGATTATTGTAATTGATGTAGACCAGACAAACGAAAAACCAGGAAGCTTATACGCGAGAAATTGTCAAATTCAACCATTTTAGGCAATTTTAAGGAGACGGCTTATATGCGAGAAATTGTCAAATTCAACGATTTAAGGCAATTATAAGGGGACGGCTTATACGCGAGAAATTGCCAAATTAAACCATTTTGGGCAATTTTAAGGGGACGGCTTATGTGCGGAGGCGGCTAATATGCGAGAAAATACAGTACCATAAATCGTCATCGATCCTGAAAAACCCATATCTCTCGTTAAAAAGGCCCAGAAAAACAAAAGCAGTACCTGCTACTGTCCTCCGGGCTGCGCTGGCTGACCGCTTCTTGCAACTGCCCGTTGAGGAACGCCGGCTGCTGCCAGATCTCCTTCTCGCGCACCTTGTCAAAAATAGCCGTGTAGAAGTCGTACATGGTGTCGCCGGCCTCCAGCAGGAAGTAGTTCCTCATGGCCTGCAGGTACTCCAGCAGCTTGTAGTCCTTCTTCAAGGTCTTCATGAGGTTGCCGCAGCATTCCACGTAACGCCGTTGGATGTGCGGGTAGAGGCAGGAGCGCAGCGTCAGCTCGAACGTCTGGCAGGTGACCGACTGCGACGAGCGCTCCAAGGTGGAGTCGTCCCGGGAGAAGCCTTCGTGGAAGTCGCTTTGCTCCAAGTACAACCTGTCCGACGGGTCCAAAACGACATGGGCCACGGTTAACGAGAGGACGAAGAAAGAGGATTGACCCATTTGCTCACCTGGCGAAGTTGATGGCCAGCAGCGGGTCGTGGACGTCGTCCATTTCCAGGTGCTGCGAGATGACGGACTGCATTCGGATCAGGCTCCTCCTGGTGGACCGTGGCTCCGTCGCGGGGCTGGCGGGGGACGCGGCGGGGGACGCCTCCTGGCTGCCCAGACGCGACCGCACCGACTCCAGGAACAGCGTGTACAGACTCTTACGCTCGGCATCTGCAAGGCAGGCGGGAGGGACAAAAATCTTTGCATTTATTGATTATTATTTTTTTATTTGTGCACTTCCCTACTTATTTATGTTGTTGACTACTTATTATGTAACTACTTATTTATTTATATTTTATTTATTTATTAATATTTATTGATTGTTTGTTTGTTGTTATTTGTGCACTTCACTACTTATTTGTTGTTGACTACTTATTTATTTATAACCTATTTACTAGTTTTTGTGTTATTATTGATTATTTATGTACTGTTTTTAGATAATTTATGTATTTGTCATTATTGATTTATTTATTTTTGCACTTCCCTACTTATTTGTTGACTACTTATTTATTTATTACCCATTTTATTTTGATTTATTATTATTGATTATTTATGTATCATTTTTAGATTTATATATTTGTTATCATTTATAGAGTATTTAGTTATTTATTTATTTGTGCACTTCCCTACTTATTTGTTGACTACTTATTATGTGACTACTTATTTATTTATTACCTATTTAATTTTTATTTATTATTATTGATTATTTATCTATTTGTTTATTTTTGCACTTTGCTACTTATATATGTTGTTGACTACTTATTATGTGACTAATTATTGATTTATTACCTCTATTTTTTATTATTAATTTTTGGTGTATTCTTTTTAGCTTATGTATTTATTATTATTTATTTGTTTGTTATTTGTGTGCACTTCCCTACTTATGTGACTACTTATTTCTTGATCATTATTATTTATTGAATATTTATTTGTTGTTATTTCACCACTTGGTAGTGAGGCTTTACCTCTCATTCTACATTTCAAATGACAATAAAAGCATTCAATTTAAAGATGGCCACCGGTCAGTGACGCTGCAACTGCACCTCAAGACATCTAGTCTCCGATACGATATCTATTTTTGGTATTATTAAGGTCTCCATCCCCAAAAGACGCATTCCATCTCAGCTTTTGACTCCCAAAAAGCCTCGTTGACATTCACGCAAATCCCGCTCTCGAACCCAAGACCCCACTGACCTCTTAAGGATCCCTCATAAGACCGCTTGCGGTCTTCCTTGCGGTCCAAGTTCTTCAGCAGCTGCATGGACTTGCCGGCCATGATGATCTGCTTGAGTACGGGTTTGAGGAAGGACACCATGGTGAGCTGCCGGTTCCCCCCAGCGGCGGCGGCGGCGGCGTCCCCCGCGGAACTTCCGCTGGCCGCGTCGCTGATCTCGCTTTCCACCGTCTCGGAGATGCTGTACAACGTGTACGTGGCGTGCCAAAAGTCCCTGTGGTTGACCGCCACGTCTTTGTTCCGTTGTATGATGAACTCTTTGGCGGGATCGAACAAATGTCCGTGAACGATCCACTCGTCCACGATCTCCAAATACGGTCGCACGGTTTCGGTCCACAGCGAAAACAGCAACGCCACCTGACGGAGATAAAAAAAGCCATTTTGGCTCACGGAAATTGAGGAAAATACGCTAGGCGAAGGCGTTACCGTTTGCTCCGAAGCTTCTCCGACGCTGTCGTACTCGATGATGGCCTTGTAGAGCGTGTTGAGGAGGTGGGAGGCCCGCACCACGTTGGGGGTCTCGGGGGGCACCTCGGCGACACCCGTGCGGAAGACGCGCTGCAGGACTTTGAGCTGTGCTAGGTGTGGGCTGAGACGGTCCAGAACGGCGGACAGCGTCACGGTTTCGTCTGGAATAACAAACCAATGAGCATATGAAAACATTGTGCAGTGTATATTATATATTTTGTTTTGCTCATTATAGTGTGGAAAATGTGGTATATAAAAATACCCCCAAATTGGAGCAATGTGATTATTTTAGATATATATTTCTGATTTATTTATTTATTTCAGAAATCTATTTATTAAGTACTAATTTTCCAATTTTCTTCTTCTTGAGGTATTTTCCAATTAGATTTCATTTTATATATTTTTTTTTTGCTGCACCTTATAGTGCAGAAAATATGGTATATTAAAATACCCAAAAATTGGAGCAATGTCATTATTTTAGATATATATTTCAGATTTTTTTTAAATTTCAGAAATCTATTTTTTTAAGTACTAATTTTCCAATTTTCTTCTATGCGTCTTTCTTTTTCCTTTGATTTCATTTTTTTTTGCTGCGCCTTATAGTGCAGAAAATATGGTATATTAAAATCCAAAATAAAATTGGAGCCATTTCAAAAAACTTTTTAAAAGTAATTTTCCAAACTTCTAATCATGCTATTTTTCATTTGACTTGAGGTATTTTCTAATTAAATTTCATTATTTTTAATACATAAAAAATTTTGCTGCACCTCATAGTGCGGAAAATACGTTATATTAAAGTACAAAATAAAATTGGAGCACTTTCCAAAAACTTTTTAAAGTAATTTTCCAAAGTTCTTCCATTCATGCTAGTTTTCATTTGACTTTAAGTATTTTCCAATTGGATTGTTTTCTTAATTTTCATTAAAATCATTATAGTATATCTAAATATTTTTGCTGTGCCTGATAGTGCAGAAAATAGGGTATATTGAAATAACTAATTTGATTTTTTAAAAGATTTCCTTTAATGTATTTTAAAGGTAGTTTTCCAATGTTCTTCTACTGATGCTAATTGTCATTTGGCTTGACGTATTTTCCAATTGGACCAAAACAACACTTTTGAATTGGGGCCCATCATCTGGTCAAAACATACCTTTGCACACGAGCCCTCTCTCAATGGCAGTCAGCTCCTCCTTGAAACCCATAAAGTACTTGTTGAGAGCCCACACAAAAGCCTGGTAGGTCCTGAACGGCGGCTCGGAGCCGCCCTGGGATCCGGCAGGACCCAGCTCCGACCCGTGGCCCGTCACTTCGTCGATGAAAGTCTGCAGCTGGAAAACGGCTTGCCCATACGCGGCCACGTGTTCCAGCACGGAGCGCAGGCAGTTCTGCCAGGGAGCGCCAAAAACCAGGCATTAACGGCGCCACCTTTGACTTCCGCGTTTAAAAAAAACGGTACACTTACCCCGGTGAGGTGAGTCACCGCCACGTTATTTCTGACAGTCACGTTCCCGTCGTGAAGCTGGAACAGGAAGTGTTTCTTAACTCCGGAAAAAAGCCTGTCATAAAAAAAAAAAAATACATTTGGGATGAACAACTGCTGTCAATTTTTCCAAAATCACAAAACCGACGACAGAATTGCTCGTCCCGGTCATCCAATGATTTCCTGTATTTTTTCACATGCGGGGCGGGGGCCTCTTTTAACGCAACCAGTGTGGGGAAATGAGCAAATGACTTGTCTGAAATTTGCTTGAAAAATTAAACCAGCTTGGTTTTGAAGGCGGAAGGTTTGCTTGCATTTCATGCACTAACTGTTTTTTCTCTTGTAGCTTCACATTCAGTTCATTCATGTGTGTCAGGATGTCCACAGTAAAAGTTAAATGTTCAGAAATGAGTCAGTATTCTCAAGCAGCTCCAATAACAAACTAATCTCCTGTTTGAGCTCCCACACATTTACATACTTTTACTAGACTAGTGCGCTACCTATCGGGGAAACGAGGGTATTGCAGGGAAATGAGTGCGGTCATTGATTTTTACTATAATTTGGACAACGTCGGCAGGCCGGATTAAAAAGTCTAACGGGCCGTAGTTTGCCCATGTCTGAATTAGGGCAAGATTTCGTGACATACAAATTCCCTATGACAAAGATGTATGGCCGTGAAACGGATTGAAGGTGATGTCATAGATTGAAACATTCTTTGTTTACTTTTAAGATTATTTCACACTCACCACAAGGTTTCCCGGATGACTTGGGTCTCGGTGACAAAGATTTTTTCTTCCGGTAGGTACAGCGGATCCGTGTTGTATAAATGTTGGTCCCTGTGAAGGAATAATTGTCTTTAGCGTCACAAAATGACAGCATATTTCATACAATCTATGGTAGAATTGAATTGAATTGAATCCCTTTATTGTCATGATACAAGTATAATGAGATTTAAAGCTTTACCACCAAGTGCACAAATAACAACAACAGACATAAATAATCAATAAATACGTAATAAATAATAACAATAAATAAGTAGTCAACAACATAAATAAGTAAGGAAGTGCACAAACAACAAAAAGATCAATAATAATAAATAAATAACCAGTAAATAACTAATAAATAAATAGTCAACATAACAAATGAATAGTAGTAAAAATAGATAGTAAGTATAAGTAAGCATAAATAAGTATAATTTTTTATGCATACTTATTTTTAGCTTTAAATCTCATTGTACTTGTATAATGACAATAAAGGCATTCAATTAATTAAAAAATATTGAATTGAATTGAATGCTTTAGTCATTATAGGGTTAATTATATTTCAAGTATATTGAGATTTAAAGCTTTACTACCAAGGGTACAAAAATAACAAACAAACAAATAATTAGTCGTCAATAAATAAGTAGTCAACAACACAAATAAGCAGAGAAGTGCACCAATAATAAAAACAAGTAAACATATAAATGATCAATAAATAAGTAAATAAGTAGTCAACATAATAAATAAGTGTATAATAATGTAATTTGCAACGCATTGTATTGATTTATTTGTTTTAAATGCATTGTCCTTCATTTTATGCGTGTATATAAGTAGTCACAAAAAGATTCCTTATTAAAGTGTGCACTTTATGGACAAGATTTACATCTCATTGTACTTTTATAATGATAATAAAGGCATTTAATTGAATTGAATGCCCTAAAAGGGGGTGAAACCAAATGCTTACCAAACATTGAGCAAGTTGGAGTGTAAATGCAAGCTGTGAGCAAATCGGGGGGCGTGTGGACCCCAGTAAGGGCTCACCACATGTTGCTCTAGCCAGGCCCGGGCGTCCGGTTCACCCACTGCAATAAAAAAATATATATATATATATTTAAAATTCAATGGCTAAATCCACGTAGCAAAGTTTGAGTGGATCCAACCTATCCATGGAACGGAAACCGCCTTGTCAGCATGGTCTTTGTCCTCCTGGGGGGTCTTGTCCAACTGGATCCCAGAGTCCTCCCTGCTGATTGGCTGTCGGCCGTCCTCGTCCTCGCTGTCGTCCTCGGACCACACCTGTGATCGTATAAATATGGGAAGTGATTTGATTTCTTCAAAATACACAGAAGCTAAACGTCAACAAATATAGATTTTGTAGAATTTTCAGATTTGGTGAGCTTTTTTCCAGCATGTAAAAAATAATGTTTCTCAAATTGTCCTTTTTTCAATAGTTAAAGAAATAAAAGAAACACAAACAGTGAATCAGCTATTACTCATGTTTTGGTTTTAGCTAATTTAGCAAAAAACACTGCTTGAAACAACTGAATTGTCGTGAAAAAGGAAGTGAGCAGGCTACTTTCAAAATAAGAGAACGTTTCGACAAAACTAAACAGTGATTCAGTCATCCTGATCTATATAATATAATATTTATTCAGTATTATATGATGAGTGAAAAATAAAAATAAAATGTTTTTGTAATTAATCAGGATGGGAAAAAAAATACAAAATATTTTTATTTTTTTAAATCAGTGATACTCACAGGCGTATCAGGAAATGGCCCATTGTCAATATCTTCACCCTCCAAAAGATATTTAGCCCAGTCGAAACTGTCTTTGATGACTGAGAAAGGAAACCATGTGTGCTTTTTAACGCAGACCCTTTTAAAATATTAAAATTAAATATGGAAAAATGACTAACTCACCCGTCTCCCTGACTCGGGGTCTCTCGGTGAAGTTAGTATTGGAGGGAGAACTTGATAAGAATAGGAGCAGCGACAGTATGCTGTAGTGGACTTCGGTCTGGGGGAAGAAGAAATAGTAAACGTGAGAATAATAGCGAGAAAAATATGGAAAATTGAACGTACTTGTATTCCAACGGTATGAGCGAGGGGTGAATTGAGGAACTCATCCGTAAGCCTCATCCAGCTTCCGGCCTTGCTCACTTCCGAGTGGATCATCAGTTTTTCATAAATACTATGCACACAAAAAAATATATTGTCATTTATTAAACGTAGATTTTACACAGGATCAGCACGTGAATTATGAGTAATCACACATCATTTTATCGCCATATTAGGACTGATACTACTATTGATGTAACTCTTATTTAATATAATAAAGACTTACCCAGTGATGCTACGTTGCACTTTGTGACTGTCCACATCCAGGAAACGATGGAATCTTAGATGAATAAAATAAATGCAGTTAGATTAAAATGCACAATAAGCCACTACATTATTCAACAGCAAAACAACAAGAAAATTAAGGATGAATTTCTTCTGTTTGTGTTTCCTTCCGAATAAATCAAGATGAGTCAGCATAAAAGTTGTCGCCATTTTAGTAGTGGTCTCATGTTTACAATTGCTTATGGTGAATAAGAGGGTGTTTAGAATGGACCCTTGGAGGACACCACAATGCAATGAGGTGTCTCCGTGTTTGGCAGATGAAATTGTAAATTAAAAGAGAAAAAATGAACTCACTTAAAGTTGGACCAGACGAATTTAAGAGCCAGCTGGAAGTTCTGTTCCTCTTCATCCTGAAATCCACTTAAGCACCTGATCAGTTCTTTGGTTTCCCTCTCCGTCTCCTTCTCGAAGGCAGTCCAGTGAGTCATTGTTTAGCTAAGCGTTACATGAAGAGAGGACTCCATACACGGAGAATAACTATTATTACTTTATATGTGGAATATATATCACGGAAACTGCCATTTGTGTTTGTCACCGGTGGAGTTTAGCTTTTAACTCAAAACATTAGCATCCTCTGCATCGGCGCGTTCAAAGGCAATGTGCGCATGCGTGAACCACAAAAGGTTATTGGATTGGATTGGATAACTTTATTCATCCCGTATTCGGGAAATTTTGTTATGTTTTTTATTATTAAAAAGGTGCGTTGTTTATCTTTAAGGGTCAAGAATCGTATTTCGCGTGTCAAAAAGGGATAAAACGTGACTATAAAACAAGTTAAAGCGGAATTGGTTTGTTTTAGTAGTACTGTCCCACAATGCAACAGACAGTGACGACAGGAAACCAGGAAGTAAATAATATTTCCCCGCGAAAGGCTTCTTGAGCCAGCATGCGTTCTAAAGTTAAGCACGTACTTAAAAATAAATAATTCCAGCTTTTTTGTTTCCTGAACTGTCTTTGTAAAAGTGTATTTATTGTTTAAAATACGGTAAATTGTATTTAGCCATATGTTCCGAATCTATTTAGATCGGACACGTCAACGTGGTCGCCATATTGAACGTGGCAAATCACATCTACGAAGGAACGCTCCCGCCTTCGGCCGTACCGTGACGTCACCCATCCTCTTAGACCCCGCCTCTCGCCCCGCCCCTCGACCCGCCCCCCGCCGCCAAATGAGTGCGCAAACACAATCCGGCCGCGCTGCCTCCCTTCCCTCACAAGCGGATCTTCTCTCCCGATCTTCACCAGCGATGAAGAGGAGGCTCCAGAAGAAATACTTACTCGTGATCCTCGCCTACACGGGTTTGCTCCTGCTCATCCCGTATGTGTTCGACTTCGGGGAGCGCTCCATGCAGCGCTCCAAGCACAGCTTCCTGCAGGAGCAGCAGCGGCAGCAGCAGCAGCAGCAGCAGTCCCGGTGCTCGGACCTGAGGACCGCCGTGGAAGTGCTTTGGGAGACCGGCGATCGAACGCGGGGCTCCGAGAACGGAACGGAGCCCCCGGGATCCCCCCGCGGCCACATCTACCTGCACGCCACTTGGAGAACCGGCTCCTCGTTCCTGGGGGAGCTCTTCAACCAGCACCCGGACGCCTTCTACCTGTACGAGCCCATGTGGCACATCTGGCAGGCCTTGTACCCGGGCGACGCCGGCAGCCTGCAGGGGGCCGTCCGCGACATGTTGAGCTCGCTCTTCCGCTGCGACTTCTCCGTCCTCAAGCTGTACGCCGGCTCGCAGAACCTGAGCACGGCCTTCATCTTCGGCTGGAAGATGAACAAGGTGGTGTGCTCCGAGCCCCTGTGCGACGCCCACCAGCGGCACCACGTTGGCCTGGTGCAGGAGGACCGTTGCGCCAAGTGCCCCAGGCGGGATATCCGCGAGCTGGAGCGGGAGTGCAAGAAGTACCCGGTGGTGGTCATCAAGGGGGTGCGCGTGCTGGATCTGGGGACACTCGTGCCCCTGGTCAAGGACCCGGAGATCCGGCTGCAGATCGTACAGCTCTTCCGGGACCCCCGAGCCGTGCATAACTCCAGGCTCAAGTCCAAGCAGGCCCTCGTCAAGGAGAGTATCCAGGTGAGGACCGGTGGATGAGTGGTTAGCGGGTCGGCCTCGCAGTGGGGGGACCTGGGTTCAAATCCAGGTCGGTACACCTGTGTGGAGTTTGCATGGGTTTTCTCTGGGTACTCCAGTTTCCTCCCACATTCCAAAGACATGCATGCTAGTGATTGGACACTAAATCTAGGGTGTCAGACTCGGGTTGGTTCGCGGGCCGCTTTAACGTCAACTTGATTTCACGTGGGCTGGACTATTTTAGATATAATTAGATATTTTTTTATAAATGGATTAAAATAACTGGATTAAAATATTTGTATAGATCTAAAACAATGTTTATTTTAGCTTTTTTAAATATATTTTTAGATTTTACAAAATGATTTTTGAACTAAAAACAGAAAAAATGGATTAAAAAATTACAATTCTTGATTTAAAAGGGGGGAAAAAATCAGGAAATTTAATATACATCTATACTTTATTATATTTTAATTTGATCCTAAAACAAAAAGTCAGCACTCGGGGCCACACAAAACGATGCAGCGGGCCAGATTTGGCCCCCGGGCCGCCAGTTTGACACATGTGCTCTAAATTGCCCCTAGCTATGATTGGTTGTCCATCTCCAAGTGTCTTCCAATTGGTTGGCCACCAATTCAGCTGGGATAAACTCCAGCACCTCCCGCGACCCTAGTGAGGATAAAGCGGTTCAGAAAATGAGATGAGTTCACTCATTCGTTGCCGTAAATGTCAGATCTATTTGGCCTCGAAGGGCTGGCGGCCATCAAAATTCCAAAAGTTTGTCCTAGATAAGAAAAGTGATTTTTGAAAAAAAATGGCGTTACCTCATTCTCTGCCATTCAGCGCCACAGATGTCCAATCTGTTTGGCCTCGAAGGGCTGGCGGTGATCAAAAATCTAGTTGACTCATTCACTGCCATTGACAGCGGTGGACGTCCAATCCCATTGGACTTGGTTGCTAGCTAGCTAGCATAAGTAAATAAATACAGTTGTAACTAGTAAAAATATCAACTCACTTTTAAAATAATCGCATAGGTCTTTTTTTTTTAATGTTACCACCTGTTTTTTTATTATTATTATATTTTTATAAGGGTCAGGGGGGCTGGATTGGACGTCTATCGCTGTCAATGGCAGCCTGTGAGTTCCTCATTAGCTGACAAACTGTTATTTTGACAAAATATTGACCAATGTAAAGTGAACAAATTGGTTAGCCTTCTGTAACAAGGCTCTGTTAATAGTCAACAAACATGCACGCTAACGCTAACTTGCAAGCTTGTCAAACCCCCCAAAAAAATAATTTGTAAAGGAGTGTTACTTTAACACTCAAGCTATTAATTATTTGCTTTATTTTGAAAGTCGTGGCAGGTTTAGATGTTGACTGTTGAACTGATTTGACCTTAAAGTATGAATGACTATATTTGTTGATAACTGCGATCAAAATGGTCCATTATTATCCTGGGAACTTTTCAAGCAAAAACAAGTGATTCTTTGTTAGCATGTTTGTGCAAATTTTGGGGGTTTGCAATTTATTTATTTTTTTAAAGTTGCCCCTAGGGTGAAATTATTTTTAATTTTATCCATTGAAAAAGCTGAGATTTTTAAAAAAGATTATTTATTTTTATGTATTGCTGATTCATTTTTTAAATTAAAACATAGTATCTTAATGAGATCTTTTAGGGCAGAATGACTAATGAAAAAATGCATATTTTTTGAAAAATATTCAAATTTTGCTGCTATATTTTTTGTTTATTTGACAATTTTTCAAAAATGTATTTATTTTTATGTATTGCTGATTCATTTTTTTAAATTAAAACATAGTATCTTAATTAGACCCTTTAGGGCAGAATGACTCATTAAAAAATGCATATTTTTCAAAAAAATATTGAAATTTTGCTGCTATATTTTTTGTTTATCTGGGAAATTAACCTTTAAAAAAATCCTTGATCAATGCTAGGTTTATTGAAATGTTGAAAATGGTCACAATTTTTTAGGTTTTGGGAAAATACGGTCTTTTGTGGGAATTTTTGGGGTTTAATTTAATTTTTTGAATGCTGCTGCTCAGGTGCTACGTAGCAAGAAACACAACGACAAATACAAACGCTTGCTAGTCCCCAACAACCGAGTAAACCGCGCTGAGAACTACGTCTCCAGTGCCATGGAGGTGATCTGCGACAACTGGCTGGGCGACATGACGCTGGTGAGCAACGCCCCGCCGTGGTTGCGGCGCAGCTACCACCGCGTGCGCTACGAGGACCTGGTCCTGCAGCCGGCCCGGGAGCTGCAGAATCTATACCGCTTCGCCAACCTGAGCTCCTCGCCGGCGCTGGAGAGCTTCGCCCTCAACATGACGCACGGTCGCGGCTACTCGTCCGACCGGCCCTTCCTCATCTCGTCCAGGGACGCCAAGGAGGCCATCTACGCCTGGCGGGAGAGGCTGAGCGTGGAGCAGATCCGGCAGGTGGAGGCCTACTGCAGCGAGGTCATGAGGCAGCTGGGCTACTCAGAGCACCCCCTTGACAAAAATGCATGAGGACGCCGACAAGGTTAGATTTCCGCCGGACTCGTACGGTGACTCGCGGGTATCGGGCCGAAAAGAAAGAAAGAAACTTCAAAAAAAAAAGCACAAATTGGCCATAACATGATTGTAAGTAACCACAACACAAATGCGAAAAGCCACATCACAAATGCTAATAGCCACAACTTGAACACCAATTGACTCGATAGGCATAACACGAACCTTAATTTCATAACATTAAACCCCAATTGTCACAACACGGATACCAATATTCCCAACACGAACTCCAATTGTTACAACATATATGCAAATTACCATAACACGAACCTAAATTGTCAAAACACAAATGCAAATAGCCACAATACAAAACCCAATTGTCACAACAAAACACCCCAATTGTCACAACATATATGCAAATAACCATGACATGAACCCCAATTTTCACAACACGAACTCCATTTGTCACAACATAAATGCAACTAATCATGAAACGAATCCGAATTGTCAAAACACAAATGCAAATAGCCACAAAACAAACCCAAATTGCCCACATGATTGCAATTAGCCACAACACAAATGGAAGTAGCCACAACACAAATGCTAATAGCCACAACTTGAACACCAACTGACTTGACAAGCACCACAATTGTACGATACAAACCCCAGTTTCATAACACGAACCCCAATTTCATGACATTGAACCCCAATAGCCACAACACGAACTCCAATTGTCACAACATATATGCAAATAACCCTACTACGAACCTAAATTGTCAAAACACAAATGCAAATAGCCACAATACGAACCCCAACAAAACACCCCAATTATCACATATGCAAATAACCATGAGATGAACCCTATTCTCATAACATAAACCCCAATTGTCACCACACGGACGCCAATTGTCACAACAAAACACCCCAATTGTCACAACATGAACTCCAACTGTAACAACAAATGTAAATAATCATGAAATGAACTCCAATTTCATAACATGAACCCAAATTGTCAAAACACAAATACAAATAGCCACAAGACAAACCCCAATTGCCCACATGATTGCAACTAGCCGCAACACAAATCGAAGTAGCCACAACACGAATGCTAATAGCCATCAACACAAACCCAATTTGCCCAAGATAGGCTTTAATTTGACGCTACAAGCTAAATCCATCGCAACGTTCTTTCTTTGGTATCCCTTTTGCTCCGGCCTCCTCCCATAAAGCTCTCTTTGTTGCACGGGTGGCCCATGGGGGGGGCGTGGTCACCCCGACCCCGGCACCACCCCGACCCCCGCACCCTGCAGAAGGGCCTTCATTGTCCACAAGCCGAACCCTGACCGAGCAACCTTCACGTCACCACCGTCTTACTTAGAAGAAAGCCTTCTTGTCTATTACAACACAGTAGTAGGTCCAATAAAATACAAATAACAAATATATACACGTACATAATGAATATTTTACGATTTTACTAAACATTAAGTGCTAACATTGTCCTTTTAACAAGTAAAAATGAAACTGGATAATACTGCATCATTTTACACAATTCCACACCCTCATACCTAGCGACAAGTTAGCATCCAGTTAGCCTAGCATTCATATTTTTGCGATGTGGGAGAAAACCGGAGTACCCGTGGACAACCCAGGGACGAACATGCCAATTCGACACCGCGAAGACCCACCTGGGTTCGAACCCAGGACCCCAGAACTGCGAACCGACGCCATAAACATTCCTCCACCGTGCCACCAATTTTCGCAATACTAACGCGTTGGCCTCACAACTCTGGGATCCTGGGTTCAAATCCAGGTCAGTCTACCTACTACACATACTTATACGCACTTATAGCTAGCTACAAGTTAGCATCCAATTAGCCTAGCATGAATATTTTTGCGGTCTGGGAGGAAACCAAAGTACCCGTAGAGAACCCAGGCCAGAACACGCAAAATCCACACTACGAGGACTCCCTGGGTTCGTCCCCTGGACCCCAGAACTGCAAACAGACGCAAAAACCACTCCTCCACCGTGCCGCCAATTTTCGCAATACTTGCGCGTTGCCTTCACAGCTCTGGGATCCTGGGTTCAAATCCAGGTCAGTCCACCTACTACACATACTTATACACACTTATAGCTAGCTACAAGTTAGGATCCAATTAGCCTAGCATGAATATTTTTGCGGTCTGGGAGGAAACCAAAGTACCCGTAGAGAACCCAGGCCAGAGCACGCAAAATCCACACTACGAGGACTCCCCGGGTTCGAACCCTCGGACCCCAGAGCTGCGAGGTCAACGCGCTAGTATTGCGAAAATTGGCGGCACGGTGGAGGAGTGGTTAGTGCGTCGGTTCGCAGTTTTGGGGTCCGAGGGTTCGAACCCGGGGAGTCCTCGTAGTGTGGATTTTGCGTGTTCTGGCCTGGGTTCAAATCCAGGTCAGTCCACCTACCACACATACTTATGTGCAATTATAGCTAGCTACAAGTTAGCATCCAATTAGCCTAGCATGAATATTTTTGCGGTCTGGGAAGAAACCAAAGTACCCGAAGAGAACCCAGGCCAGAACACGCAAAATCCACACTACGAGGACTCCCCGGGTTCGAACCCTCAGACCCCAAAACTGCGAACCGACGCACTAACCACGCCGCCACCGAGCCGCCAATTTTCACAATCCGACAATTTAAATCCTGCCAAATTCCCCCTTTTCGCCCTCACCATTTTCATGTCTTTTTATTATTTCCCCATTAGCCTGCAAGCCCGGACTGAGGGCAAAAAAAAGACGGAGCAACAGCTGGAAAGCTGTTTGGAACGTGGCCGCTTCTTGGAGCGAGAAGTCCCCTTGACACGTCAACGCCCGTTTTTAGCGGCGCTAATCCCCCCCACCGAATCCCCGTAAAAGTTGCCGGGATCCCGGCAGAGCTTCACCTTGACGTGACTGGCCTAAGTGGATCTGCTAAAAGGGAAAAGTTCAAGGAGACGACGGCGCGTGTTTTGCCTTGGCGAGAAACCGTTGCCCCTCCCCCCTCGCCAAGCGCTTCTCATTCCAAGCCCCCCCACCCGAGGAATTTGGACAGCTGCGGCAGCACCACGCTGACAAAACACTCACTTGGATGGGATTTTTTTTTGTTTTTTTCCCAGGGACAGTTTTGGGGATTTTAACATGTGGTACGGATTAAGGTTGCCAGATCGGTTTTGATAGAAGTTTTGAAAATTGAGGTTTTGAAATTATTGTTATGGTAAACAATTAGATTTTATGACTATTTTTGTAGCTGAAAAATTATAAAGTGGAGTGATATGATGATAAAGTTTTTCACCAAATGTCAATTTCATAAGATTGAAAAAGTTAAATTTATCGAATTATATTCTGAAATTTGTTGCATTATTTTGTGAAATTTGTCACATATTGTGATTTTTTTGGCGCATTATATTGTGAAATTTGTTGCATAATTTTGTGAAATTTATTGCATAATTTTGTGAAATTTGTCGCATAATTTTGTGAAATTTATCGCATTATATTGTGAAATTTGTCGCATAATTTTGTGAAATTTGTCACATTATTTGTGAAATTTGTCGCATAATTGTGAAATTTATCGTGTTATATTGTGAAATTTATCGCGGTATATTGTGAATTTATCGCATTATATTGTGAAATTTATCGCATTATATTGCGAAATTTATCGCATTATATTGTGTAATTTATCACATTATGTGAAATGTATTGCATTATAATGTGAAATTTATCGCATTATATTGTGAAATTTATCGCATGATAACCTGAAATCTGAAAAACACCAAATGTATTAGCATATAACAAACTTTTTGCCTCGAGTCACAAAACGTGAAAGTATAAAATGTCTAAACGTATCACGGCAAATGTGAAAATGATAACAATTGTACGTTAATAACACAAAATCTTGTAACGGTAAACTTTTATGTTGGAGCAATGTTTTCACGATAAACTGCAAAAGGGGAAATCACGTTAGAGCCTCAAACCCGTTACGTGAAAAACAAACATTTTGTGATCAAATGTGAGACATTTTTTACATAATATTACATAATAACCTAAATGTGATTATGGTAACATGTCCAATTTTTCAAACTGGGACACCCGACGGCAAACGCTTGTCTTTCAGTTCCGGACGTCCAATCCGTCAATGGCAGCTAGGTTACGTTAAAAGCTAGCCAATGAAAATTTGACTTGCGTCTTGACAGAACACAACATTTTAATGTCAAATGTTCTAAATTCCTTCATTGCTCATGAAAATTGACCTTTAATATTGAACCCCTTTGTAATGTGAATACTGATGAATTGAAAATAAAATATTATTTTATATTAGATTATCATTTTTGCGCTGTCACTGTAGTTTAATTGTTATGAATTACATCCGGATGAAGGATGTTTGGATGATCAACTTCAGAAGTTGGATTTTTGTTTATCATTTTTGGATTATTTTAACTGACCTCAATAAAGATGAAGTAAAACAAGACAAATGGTTTCTGATTGGCTGTAGTTAGCTGGGATAGGCTCCAGCACCCCCTTGCCAATTTGAAAGGCGATTTAAGAAGCGAAGTGGTAATTTTTAAAAAAAAGAAAAATATATATATTTCTTAGAGATTCAATAAAGATGAAGTAAAACAAGATTATTTTTTTGCTTCCCTCTGATTGGCTGGCACCCGTAAATTAGCTGGGATAGGCTCCGGCACCCCCTGTGCTAATTTGAAAGGCAATTTAAGAAGCGAAGTAATTTTTATAAAAGAAAAAAAAGTATTTTTACAGACCAAAATAAAGATGAAGTAAAACAAGAAAAATGTTTTTTGATTCCCTCTGATTGGCTGGCGCCCATAGTTCGCTGGGATAGGCTCCGGCACCCCCATTGCCAATTTGAAAGGCGATTTAAGAAGCGAAGTGGTAATTTTTTAAAAAGAAAAAAAATGTATTTTTAGAGACCTCAATAAAAATGAAGTAAAACAAGAAAATTGTTTTTTGCTTCCCTCTGATTGGCTGGCACCCGTAATTAGCTGGGATAGGCTCTGGCACCCCCCTTGCCAATTTGAAAGCCGATTTAAGAAGAGCGGTGGAAAAAAAAAAACGGGTACACACAGCAGCCATTGTTGAAAAATCATGCGAGCTTGCGAACAAAACCGGTCACTGTAAATCATTTGACGCCTGCGGAGACAACCGGAGGGGCAAATTGAGCGCCCTCGCGCTTGAAAGGCTGGAATCATGCTTATTGTTTTTATTTTTTTGATGAACATAAATAGGAACTCTGTTTGGGGGACATTCCATAATTTGAAGACGTCTGGGGAGGAATTTTTTATGTATGAACCTCGGCCGTTTTGATTGGCTGTAATGTGTTGGTCAAAAATGGCAGATTAAGTGTTATAAGTTGGGTGAATTTATTGGCAAGATCAATTTTAGATGATTTGTTAGAGGATGACAAGATTTGTCGTCGTCACGGTAACCGCTTTGCATCGCATTTGACATGCTAATAAATCTGTGCTAACGTTAGCTTCTTGAGAGGGTTATTAATAAATTCTGCTGTTTTGTATTAGGCCCAAATCATTTTTTAATGTTAAAAATTGTATTTTTAGAGACGTATCCATTTATATAGAAGACAGGTGACTATTTTGGGTCATGTAAATTAATAATAATATTTTTTATTATTAAGTATTAATCATGAATGCTTTTTAAAGGGCCTTATATGATTAATAATGAAGGTATAAATTATTACAATGCTAATAAAAGCGACATTCAGGAAATTAAATAGGAATAAACACTCACTGGAAGTGGAAATTTGATTTTTAAATAAAATTTTGGCTATTTTTTTTGAATGAATCGAAAAGGTATATAATTTTTGTCAAATGTGAATGAATATTTATTCATCTCACCTAGTCAAAATGGATTGGACGTCTAGAGGCGTCAATGGCAGCCGAAGAGATCAAAGTGTGCCCTGTAAGGGTTAAAAACAAAAAAAATCATAAATCATGCATATTAGTGTTCATTTTAAAAAAAAATGGTTCAGATTAAAATTATTCATAACAGTTTTTTTATTTATTTTTTGAATAATTTTCAATATATTTTTCAAATGAGCATATTCCAATTTTTACTTCAATTTTTCAATTCAAATTTCTAAAAAAAAAATGTTTTTCAAATAATTTTTCCCCCTCACTTATGCACTCTTATACATTTGTTTTTAATTTTTTTAATGTATAGACAGAGGTTAAATTTTTGATTAAACGACATTCGTGAACTAGATTAATTTTTTTTTAAAGAAAAAAATAATAATACTCAAGTTTAAACTCATTTCAAGTCATGTTTGGCCACTTTTGATCAAGAAAAAAACAACGAAGAAAAGACGAAATAAGAACACTGATGACGGAAACGAAAGTTCCTCGGGGGAGAGCTCATAAATGTTCACGCGGGTCAAATGTGATCCTGAATGGGGAAAACCAATCGCGTGCCTCGGCTGGGAATCTCTCCAGAGTCCCACTCGCATTCTAAAAGCTCCTCGGATGCGCTACCGGACTTCCCATCCGTTTTGGGCTCGGCGGACAGCCCGTTGGTGGCGATGGCCGCGTCCCCGAAAGTGAAGGACAGGTCGCTGTCCTCCGCGCTTGGGTTCCTTAGCTCCTCTGAGTTCTGAAAAGGGGAGAAATGTTTTTTTTAATACAGGAAACAAGCAAAAGACAGACATTTTGTCTCCAATCTCAGTGATTTGTCTTTTTTAGGGGGAGGAGACTTTTTGCACGGCAACGCGCTCGTAACATATCATAAACAAATTGAAATGAACTTGGATTACGATGCAGACACACTCAAAAATATGTTTAATCTAACCTTAAACTTAATTCTAATTTTGATGCCTATCTTGGCTCTATTGGCCCCGCCTCCACCCTGACTTTCAGATGCAGCCTATCGAGGGTTGTTTGCTTTTGTCTTCCCTTCAAAATATTCCCAAAATGATGCACACAAATGTCCTCACAATAGGATAACACACGACCACTTGCCAACGAGAAGTAGTAATATATACTCCTCTCGTATTAGCGAACAAGCTCCGCCATTCGCACTGACTAACGGGGAAAAAAACACTGAAAAAATAATGCAACGCCCCGCCCAGTGCTCGTAGAGACATTACACGAGGGTGATCAAAATTTGTCTTGTATCTCAAGATTTGCTCAAAATTTTACTTGCATCTCAAATTTCTCATATGTCGGAGCACTCGTATGTCGAGGTATTACTGTATTATTTAACTCACCCATTGCTGTTTGCTATTTTTGAAGAGAACAATTGTTGTGAAAAAAAAAGTTGACTTCATTTTAGGAAATCTTTTAAGGTCTTATTTGTTTTACTAAATATAAAAAGTCTTATTTAATGCGAACACTGTTTTTTTTGAAGTTTTTTTAAGTCTCCGCCAATGCTGAGCAAAACCCTGCTTCAGAAATTACACGTGAAAGTGCACGTGAACGCCACGCTGACGTTTTCATTGATAGCCGTCGATCAATAGCGCCCCGCTGCGCCCGCGGCCTGCTGGAAAACAAGCGGGGAGAGAGCCACTTTTTGGAAACATGCCGAGAGGGCCAACGTCAACAGGAATACGGCGCCCGTGTGTTTTTACCGTCAGAATTTAACACTGTTTTATAGAACGCGGAAATGTCGGCTTAGCATTTCAACAGGATTGGACGCAATTCAAAGCCGTTGCAGGACACAAAAGGCCTTTTTGTGCCCCCAATAAAAGTATAAAAAGGCTTCTTCACCACCCGTTTTCTTCTTCGTACCCGTTGGCTGACACGAGGAATTTTCCCCAGTAAAAAAGATTCAGTATTGCCCAAATAAGGCGGTGCTTCCTGAGCCTCAAAAGTGCTTTTGTTAGCACGCCGCTATTTGATATGGAAGCTTTGGCGTCAGGCTAACGGCTAAAACGCGGTTTGCTGCTATTGGGAAGTCAGGTTGGGGATGACTAAGTTTTGATAAAGTGGACTTGGATGTTAGCATGCTAATTTAGCTGCAATGCTAAAACGCTAACAGTAGCATTTGAGGAAGTCGCCATGGAAACGGGGGAAAAAATAAAAGAGAAAAGAGTGGAATGTGTAGGATTGTTTTTTAAGAATGTAATATTTTGATGAAAATTAAAGTACTTTTTGAACACAGAATGGTCATGAGTAAAATAAAAGTAGCGACAGAGCTTTAAATGTTGAAATAATGTTAAATAGGACCATAAAAAGGCTGTTTCCTACATTGCATTTTTTTAGGTCTTGCAACCACTACAATGATAAACTAGGTATTATGGTAATTCCATTAAAAAAAATGGAACCTATTGACAGTGATAAACGATGTATTACGGTAATTCCATAAAAAAATGGAACCTATTAACAGTGATAAACGAGGTATTACGGTAATTCCATTTAAAAAATGGAATCTATTAAGTGATAAACGATGTATTACGGTAATTCCATTAAAAAATGGAACCTATTAACAGTGATAAATGAGGTATTACAGTAATTCCATAAAAAAATGGAACCTATTAACAGTGATAAACGAGGTATTACGGTAATTCCATTTTTTAAAAAATGAACCTATTCACAGTGATAAATGAGGTATTACGGTAATTCCATAAAAAATGGAACCTATTAACAGTGATAAACGATGTATTACGGTAATTCCATTAAAAAATAGAACCTATTAACAGTGATAAACAAGGTAATACGGTAATTCCATTAAAAAAAGAACCATTAACAGTGATAAATGAGGTATTACGGTAACTCCATTAAAAAATGGAACCTATTAACAGTGATAAACTAAGTATTATGGTAATTCCATTAAAAATGGAACCTATTAACAGTGATAAACGAGGTATTACAGTAACTCCATTAAAAAATGGAACCTATTAACAGTGATAAACAAGGTATTGCGGTAATTCCAATAAAAAAGAAACCATTAACAGTGATAAACGAGGTATTACGGTAATTCCATTAAAAAAGGAACCCATTAACAGTGATAAACGGGGTATTACTGTAATTCCATTTAAAAATTAATGGTTGCACTGATGTGTAAGAGTGTCAACAGTGTCGTAGTTATTGACGAACCTCGTAAGCGCGGGGCGTGGTCAGACAGCTGGCGAGGGGTCCGCAGTAGCCGGGGAGCGTCGTGGCGAGTGGGGGGCCGCTGTGCGTCAGGATGGGTTTCAGGTAGCTGAGAACATCGTTAAGGTCTCACGCAAAAGATTATTAGCCGCAGACCCTGAATGCGTGGCCAGCCAATCGCAGGGCACCGGGAGATAAAGGACAACAAATGGCAGCTGGGGGTCATTTAGTGTACAATTAGGCTAGCGTGCATGTTTTGGGGATGGAGAAAAGCCACGTCAGCCCGGGGATCGAACCCACGACCCCAGAACTGTGAGGCGGAAGGGGTACCCACTCCAAATGTTATTTTTCTCAGGAACTAAGGATACTTGTGGTCGAAGGTGTACCACATTCTGAAGAGCCATGCGCTCTCCTGCTTGGTTCTGCTTTGGCCTCCAGCCTGCACGAACACCAGGAAATAAAAGACACAATTGTTTGGTTGCCAAAATATTGATGATGATGATGATGGTTGTACACAAGATTGATTGGCTGGCTGGTCCTTTCAGAATCTGGCTTCCATTTTAGACTTCTTCCTCTCTTAACTTGCAAAAGCAGAAGTAGAAGTCTTTAAATCAACGTCAACATGTGACCACATGGGCAGGGTTGCCAGATGGGGAAGGCCGTTTCCAGCAAAACCACACTGTAAAACCCACCCACTTCAATATATATACAGACGCTCCCCTACTTACGAACATTCAACTTACGAACAACGGTACATACGAACATGTCTGCAAATTGCGTTTAAGTCCAAAAATGTTCGCAAGTCCAATTTTGTATTTCGCGTCTTTTTCGGAGTAGTACTTCTTTCCGCCGCTAATACCGACGCCTGGCGCTGTGAGAGCTCAGCTCACCCAGCATCTACCTTCTTCGTTGCAATGCGGAAGTGCGTGAATGTATCTCCAGTGTGCAAAGAACCTTTTTCATTTGTATCATTAAATATCTCATGCATCCAATATTGAATATGGTTGGTAAAAAGCTAAAGGCTTCTATTGAGGGAGTTGCAAGGAAGGGGCAAGCCATTTCATTTGAAACGAGTGGCAATAATAACGAAGCTTGATGCGCGTCAGAAAGTGGTGAGCGTTGCACATTCAGTACCATTTATAAACAGAAAGATCGAGCAGCAGGACCCAAATATTGAACGTTGCACAAAGTTTGCAAATCAATTGAATGATGCCATACAGTGCTACTGCATCATTTATGATGAAAAAAAGAAGAACATGTGCAATCGTCATTAGGTGGCTTCTTTTGGCCAGTTTCTAATACATAAATCTATCTCTCTCTCTACAGTACTGTACATATTCTCTCCATTTTATTAAATGTTTTTTTTTCAGTACAAACCAATGCGTGTTACTTATACAAGCCTTAAACATACAAATGCACTTATATAAACCTTCAATATACTTATATAGGCCTTAAACATAAATTATAATACAAAATATAGCACTAAATCAACTTACAAACAAATTCAACTTATGAACAATCGCTCGGAACCAATTGCGTTCGTAAGTTGAGGAGTGTCTGTATATATATATTTTTAAAACTGCCAAAATGACAGCGTGTCTTTCAAGAATATTTAACAAAATATAAACTCATTTATAAGTAAAACTTTTTTTTTAATCATTTTAATGTGTTATTTGGTTAGGAAAAGAAGTTTTTTTTAATAATGTATTGGAAGCTAGTTATTTTACTTGGTGAAATGAAGTCAATATAGTGCTTTAGATGTCTTTTTATGTTTTATACTTTCAGAAAAACAGGATCATCATCGAATATTGATTTTTTTTTTTAAATGACTTACCCCATGCAAAACTTGGAAGGTGCCTGCAGAAGGCTGCGGGTCTTGATCAGGGTCCACCCCCACCCTGCGACACGTCAAAACAAAATCATGGCGTCATGATGTGTCATTTTAATCATTTCTGTTACAAAAAAAAAAAAAACATCCTGGTTTTAACAACCCACGCCTTATTGTGGCTAAGAGAACCAGAAAAATGCAAAGTTTGCATGCAAAAGCAAAAGGAATTTCCAACACAAAATAGTGCTTTTGGCGAAAGCGTTGCATTTATTTAGTGGAAATGAACCCACTGACATTTTGAACTGAAGCAATAATACTTTTTGACTTCAAACCAAAATGGCAGACTTCGGGTGTATTTTACGGCATGCATTTTTGAGACTTTTTTGGAGGTCTACTCACAATAAACACGCCCACCAAATTCTATAATGATAAGTGACACTAGCTTTGAGGGCCGAATTTTTTTAGTTATCTAAGCACTGACATTTTCGAGTGAACCGACAGCATTATTTCAATTAAAACCAAAATGGCAGAGTTTGAGTACATTTTACGGTATGCCTTCTTGAGACTTTTTTGTAGCTTTACGTACACTAAACATGCCTACCAAATTTGATAATGATAAGTAAAACCGGTTTTGGGGGCTGATTTTTTTTAGTTATCAAAGCACTGACATTTTCGAGTGAACCAATACTACACATATTTTTAATTAAAACCAAAATGGCGGACTTTGAGTGTATTTTAAGGCATGCCTTCTTGAGACTTTTTTGTAGGTCTACTCACAATAAACACACCCACCAAATTCTATAATGATAAGTGAAACCGGCTTTGGGGGCTGATTTTTTTTGGTTATTGAAGCACTGACATTTTCGAGTGAACCAATAATACTTTTTGACTTAAAACCAAAATGGCGGACTTTGAGTGTATTTTACGGTATGCCTTCTTGAGACTTTTTTGTAGGTCTATGCAAACTAAACAAGGCTACCAAATTTTATAATGATAAATAAAAGTGGCTTTGGGGGCAGAATTTTTTTAGTTATCTAAGCACTGACATTTGAGTGAACCAATAATATTTTTTTCAATTCAAACCAAAATGGCGGAGTTCGCGTATATTTTATGGCATGCCTTCATGAGACTTTTTTTGTAGGTCTACCCACACTAAACATGCCTACCAAATTTTATAATGATAAATGAAAGTGGCCCTGGGGGCTGAATTTTTTTAGTTATCTAAGCACTAACATTTTCGAGTGAACCAATATTTTTTTTCGATTCAAACCAAAATGGCGGACTTTGAGTGTATTTTACGACATGCCTTCTGGAGACTTTTTTGTAGGTCTACTCACAATAAACATACGTACCAAATTTTATAATAATAAGTAAAACTGGCTTTGAGGGCTGAATTTTTTTTAGTTATTCAAGCACTGACATTTTCGATTGAACCAATAATATTTTTTCAATTCAAACCAAAATGGCGGACTTTGAGTATATTTTACGCATGCCACTTTTTTGTAGGTCTACTCACAATAAACATGCCTACCAAATTTTATAACAATAACCAAAACTGGCTTCAATTTTTGATCAAGTTGAGCATTTTTGTTGGCAAACAATCATCATTTCTATCTAAAATCAAAATGGCGGCCTTTGTGTTTTAAGCCATGACCTTTTTTCCCCGAATCTACTCGTGATGAGACGTGCGTACCAAATTCCACAAAGATGAGCGGAACAGGCTTGAGGGGGGCTTCATTTTTCAAATCATGAGGGTCAACTTTCACCCGCATTAACACAAGGACTTAAAGGGTCGCACAAAGAAAAGAGAAAAGAAGGCCGTCATGAGACCAAGACAACTGCAGGGGCCCCCGAAGGGGGAAATAAGACGCATGAACACAAAGATGTAAGCACGCACACACACTGTTATGCAATAGGGCGCTTCCGCTGGTCCGCCAAAGTTGAAAGCTGAAAGCCCCCCCAAGCCACTTGAGTGTCAGCAAAGCTATCCACCATTCCTCATCATGTTCCATTTTGTCTGCAGCCCCAAAATGGCGGAAACCGTTTCCAAACCGCGACTTCCTCTTTTACGTATTTTGCACGTTTTATGTTTTTTGCATTTTCTTGTTTAGATTATATTTCTCAGATGAAGTTGCGGTGATAGATGAAAAACATCTGGTGTAGAAATTAATATGTTTTGCAGTAACGTTGGGAGGATAAAACGGTTCAGAAAATGAGATGAGATTATTATATTTTTTATTAGTTTCATTTCTACAGTTTTTTTAAAGCGTTATTTTTAATGTATTTTTTTAAATGACTTTTTTTATCCTATATTATCGTGCCATTTCCAGTCCATTTTAACTGGGTAGTTTTTGTAATCCATAAAAAAAATTAAACATTTAAATAAAAAAATTCTAAGTAAATCTGAAGATTTATTATTATTATTATGCAATTTTTTTTATTGAAGATTAGTAATTCCCCCCAAATAATAATAATAAAAATATATAATATAATTAAAAAATATATATACATGTATATATCATGTTATCATGTTAATGTGAGAAAATTCATATTTTCAGATGATAAATGCTATATTCTACAGGAAGAAAAAAAACTGAAAAAAATCTGTATTTTTTTTCCTGTAAAATATAGCATTTATCATCTGAAAATATGATTTTTCTCACATTAACCTGATTTACAGATGACAATTTTTAGCCCCAAAAAAGCTAAAAAATAATTCACTGACTTGCAAAACAGTCCTCCATTTATTTGCTTATTGATTAGTTGTCAATTAATCATCTAACCACTATAACTATTCTATTATTTATTATAATAAATAAATTGACAAATGTATATAACCACCCAAAACTAAGTGAATGAAATGAAAATAAATAAAAACACCCTGTTTACATCCCCAATGTACCCCGTCAAATTTTGCCTTCCCTCCAACATATTTAACTCATAGCCTGCCATTGACGCCACCAGACGTCCAATCCAAAAGCAGAGTTTACTTGACCTAAAACAAAAATGCCAACATTTATTTTCCACGGCGCAAACAACGACGGACCCGAGCTTATGGCGGCGTGTCCCCGTTGCCGTGGCGACGAGGGCAAGACTTTGGCAGGGTGTCGGGGCAACACAATGCTGGCGCTTTGGCGCCCGAGCCGCATTGCTCATATTAAACACAGCCTCCTTTTTAGCAGGCGCACGGCTAATCGGCTTTAGCGGCCCCGCGCGTGTGTGGAAATACTAATAATAAGCGGCTCCGAGTAAGCGTTGGTCATCTAACTCAGCAATTTGCTAAATGTACGAAACATCCCCTCTAGTGGCGCCAGCCATTTTCAAACGCTTTCTCACTTTAAACGGAACGGCATGAGATTCATTACGATTCATAATCGCAGTTTATACAATAAGAAATTCACAAGTGATGTATTTTCTGGACTATAAGCCGCACTTTTTTAAATAGTGACTTATATAAGTCTTTTTTTTCCACTCTGAATGCCAAAATTTGTCTTTTTTTAGGCTATAGTTATCTGAAAATTTGTTTTTTGTTACATTAACAGGTGCCTATTTTGTCTTTTCTATATTTTACCATTATTTTAACATGTAATATTGTTTTTTTTGCTTTCTGATCAGTTAAAAAACTGAAATGCGACTTATATTCAGGTGTAAATTACATTTTTTTGTCCACTAACTGGCAACAGCTTGTTATGTTCTTTTTTTTGGCTATAGTTATCTGAAAATGTGTTTTTATGTTAGATTAACAGGTGCCTATTTTGTCCATTGTTCTATATTTTACCATTATTTTAACATGTAATATTGTTTTTTTTGCTTTCTGATCAGTTAAAAAACTGAAATGCGACTTATATTCAGGTGTAAATTACATTTTTTGTCCACTCTAACTAGCAACAGCTTATGTTCTTTTTTTTAGGCTATAGTTTTCTGAAAATTTGTTTTTATGTTGCATTAACAGGTGCCTATTTTGTCCGTTGTTCTACATTTTACCATTATTTTAACATGTCATAAAAGACAGTCTGGAGTTATTCAGAGAATACTGTGTGTTTTTTAAAGTGCTACTTTGTGTAAACAAACAAACAAAAATGGAGAAGCACGGAGTTAGTTTAAGAGGGGAACAGCATGAAGTAAGTGGAGGGATTACTAATTATGCAAGAATTCCAAGGGAAGCGGTTGACGAGGCACACAGATGGAAATAAGTGGCCCACTCTGGCCCCATCTTCTGGGTGACCAATCAGAGAAGAGCTAAGTTTCAAGTAGCGTCTTTTGACTCAAGGGAAATCTATTGTTTCCAAGAGAATAGGCCACTACTAAAAAAAACAAGTTCATTTAAAAGGCAGATGTTTTTTTGAAGAATGTTATTTTTTGGGGGTGCCGGAATCTTTTCTTTGTGAGAAATATGCATTTTGGGTAAAAAAAAACAGGACAGAATAAATCTCATCTCATTTTCTGAACCGCTTTAGGGTCGCAGGGGGTGCTGGAGCCTACTCCGGACCAGAGACGGGTGAATAATCTTCAATGAATATTTTATCTTGAATTATTAATTTTCAATTATTTTTTTGCATAATTTGAAAAAAAATATCTTTAGATTTACTTAGAATTGCCTTATTCTTACTTAGAATTGTTTTTATTTCAATGTTTTTAATTTTTTATGGTTTACAAAAACTCCACAGGTAAAATGGACTGCAAATGGCACTAAAATATGATAATATAGGATCAAAAAGCAAAGTTAAAAAATGTCATATTAAAAAATGGCATCAAAAATAACACTTTAAAAAAGTTTAGAAATGAAACTAATAAAAAATATTAGAATAATCTCTCCTCTCATTTTCTGAACTGCTTTATCCTCCCTATGGTTGCGGGGGGTGCCGGAGCCTATCCCAGCTGACTTCGGGCCAGAGGCATCTGGTCCCCGTAGTTGGCTGGGATAGGCCCCGGCACCCCCCGCAACCCTTGCGAGGATAAGCATTTTGGAAAATGAACATTCTCAGTCTGACTTTTTGTGGTATTTACAGAGACATTTATCCTTGAAAGCGGATTGGCTAATGGGAATGACATCACCTGATGTGCAGCCAAGACAGCATGGGCGTGGTCCCGCCCCCAAAGACCCACACGGTGAAGAAGACGATGAGCAGCGTGGTGGTGAAGATCATCTGGCGGGCGTAGCTGGCCGTGTCACGGATGGCCAAAGCGAACGCCATGGCGCCGCGCAGTCCTGGACGACAAGTTCACACATGCTTAAAACCGTTTTCAATGGAAGCGGAACATTTTAAAAACATCCAAAATGAATCATTTCAAGTGTGTCTCAATGTTGGTGTGTTAAAAATCTGCCTTTTATGACTTCATTTGTCATAGTGTACCATGTTGACAAAGTGAGGGCATAGAAATACCTTTAATTTGAGATGTTTGCCTCATACTGGTTCAAATTGAAACCAGACCAACTTTTAATTATTTCTTATTAAGATGTAATCAAATGCTTATTCTTAAAAACTAATTCCAGATCTGCAAAGCCCTTAACAAGACCTATAATTTGAGGTGTGAGTCCATATGATTTGTACCAAGTCTGTTAGTAGCTACTAAATCTAACCCTGTCATGTAATGTACATTTTTGTCTTAAAACATTATAATACAAGTGCGTTGTGACGCAATATTGTCGCTACTAAAAAGTCCTCGTCAAGGCCTTTCATTTGAGATGCGACATGATGTGTTTTTTTGCAAATGATGATTGGACGTGTTTTTTACGCGCGTCATTCGGCATACCGGCAAACATCATCATGTGCTGGAAGTTTCCTTTGATTTTGTGCCTGCGGCCCAGGTTGAGAAGGAAGGACAGCGGGTAGATGTTGAAGGCGCGTCCCAAAAAGATGGCAATCTGGCAGTCGAATGGTTAAGACATCACCAAAAACTCAAAAGCATATTTTTTTCTTCTTCGCTTTAGCTGGTAAAAGATACAAAAGCACCCGCAATGAAGATGGGGCTGAAGATGTGGTTCTGGAAGGTAAACAGGGCCAAGCCCATGTAGGAGAAGATGAAGTTCTCAGCCAGGAAGTGAAGCACCTCGAAGAGCTGCGGAAACAAATAACAAAATGGCTACCGTTAGTGTAAAGTTAGATTAAATTTATTTTTGAGTGTGTCTGCATCGTAATCCAAGTTCATTTAAATTTGTTTAGGTGTCAAAGTGACGGCCCGGGGGCCAAATCTGGCCCGCCGCATCATTTTGTGCGGCCCGAGAAAGTAAATCATGGGTGCCGACTTTCTGTTTTAGGATGAAATTAAAATGAAGATTATAGATGTATATTATATTTCCTGATTTCCCCCTTTTAAATCAATAATTTCAATTTTTAATCCATTTTTTTCCTTTGTGTTTTTAGTTAAAAAAAAACATTTTGTAAAATCTAAAAATATATAAAAATATTTTCTGTTTTCCACTTTAATATGGAACATAATGATTAAAAGAGAAAAGCTCAAATAAACACTTTTTTAAATCTATTAAAAAAAACGAATATTCAGGGCTTTTGATCCAGTTCTTTCAATCCAGTTATATAAAAAAATATCTAAATATTATATCTAAAATGGTCTGGCCCACATTAAATTGAGTTGACGTTAATGCGGCCCGCGAACCAACCCGAGTCTGACACCCTTGGTTTATGTTGTTACGAGCGTGTTGCCGTGCAAAAAAGTATTTTAGTGCTATTAAACCACTAGTTATTTGTTACTTTGTTAATAGATGGCGAATTAGAACAAATAAAAATGTTTTTCCAATCCAATATCCTGTTTTTGGTGTTTTTTCAGAGGGTTGGAACGAATTAATTTGTTTTGAGTTCATTTCTATGGGAAACGTTGCTTTGAGTTACGAGTAAATCGACATACGAGCTCAGTCCTGGAACGAATTAAGCTCATATCTCAAGGTACCACTGTACCCCTCTCTCCGTAAACTCATAATACCACGTCGTGTTATTCGCAACATGTCATCTGTAGACCGCGACCTAACAGGTTGAACAGCAGCCGTATCGGGAGGGATGTCCCGTTAGACGATTGGTGCGATTAAGGTCACAGCAGGCAAAGCGTTGAGCCATCTGGCACGTGGATACTGCCCGCTGATTGGCGTGTATGTGGGGACAATGTACACTGGAACCACCCAAAAATAAAAAAATAAATGCAACGGGAGTTGGTACTTACCTGCTTGGTTCGTTTGGTGGACTCCAAAGAAAGGTTGTTGTAAGTATAGTGAGCCTGTGTGATGCCGCAGAAAAGGACCGAGACCACACCTGTGGGGGACAATGGGGTTTAATGCCGCCATGCGTGGGGGAAAATTCCTTTGTAATCTTGTTCAAAAGTGATTTGCATCAATGTCCTTTTGAGTCATTACATAACAAGATGAGAGGGAAATTATAAATAATTACCTTCGTCGGGGCTTTTGATTTGAGGTATGACTCAATGTAGTTTGGGGGAAATTGATTTAAGACAATTTTATGACCATCACATTTGAGTGAGCGTTGGATGTTTATTTTTTATTTTTTTACCTTAATTTAGGATATTATTTTCGGCCAATAGCAGTGTTATATAGTCATTATATAAAAAGATTGGGGCTCATGGACAAAATAAAAGATTTAGGAAGCCTTTGATTTGAGGTTTTACGCCACGTGGTTTTGGGCAAATTGCTTTATGACCCCATTACTAGTCAAAATTGAGTGGGATGCACATTTTTTGTTTTTTAAGGGGATAACGACAAAATAACTATAGATTAGAGGCCCTCTTTGAGACCTTTAATTTGAAGTATGATTCCATGTGGTTTGGCGACTTGATTTATGACCATATTTGTGCCAAACCTGATTTATGACCCTATTTTGTCAAATTTGATTTATGACCCTATTTTTTGTCAGGTTTGATTTGTGCCCCTATTTTGTCAAATTTGATTTATGACCTTATTTTTGACGAATTTGATTTATGACCCTATTTTTGTCAAATTTGATTGATGACCCTATTTTTGTCAAATTTGATTTATGACCCTATTTTTGTCAAAATTGATTTATGACCCTATTTTTGTCAAAATTGATTTATGACCCTATTTTTGTCAAAATTGATTTATGACCCTATTTTTGTCAAATTTGATTTATGACCCTATTTTTGTCAAATTTGATTTATGGATAAATGTTTTTCTTTGTTTGTTTCAAAACAACATTCGGCCTACTGAAAGAAAAAAAACAATTGTAAAACTAAGCCTTCGTTGATATCCTTTATTTGAGTGTGTCCCACAGATTGGTTTAGGACAAAATTATTGATGCTCGGGTCATAAATCAGTCTGCTTCTCCATTTTTTGTAGTTATCCCTTGAAGACCATCATCCTAAACCCATTTAAAATATCTCAAATCTTCACCATCACACTCATTTCCAGGTCTGACTAGCAAATAAATCCATAGCCTTATTACTAAACGAATCCAGTCTATGTTTTTTGCCAATTAAATGAGGACGTGAAGGAATTTTAACAAATCGATCGCAAATCCATAAACGTCTCACCGAGACCGTTAATTTGAAATATGACATGATATAGTTGGGGACAAAAGAAAATGTTTGGGTTTTATTTGTCTCCGAGAGCTCACCAGTGAAACCGCAAGCCTCGGCCAGCAGGAAGGTGCTCCAGGACATGAGGAAGAACAGAGCGGTCTCCAGCAGCGGGAAACAATGCAGCTTGGTGAATTTCGTCACGTAGCAAAAAGAAAAACAGTTAAGGAGGAGTATGTATCGTATATATTGGGAACAACGGGAAAATGCCAGCTGGCTTCTAGCAAGGATATGAGAGCGGTGACCACTCCAGTGACGGCACCCATCATGAAGGAACCGCTGAAAATTCCCAGGAAAACGCCCACGGATTTGAAGAAGGCCGCGGCGTCGAACATGTGCGTGTTAGCACCTCTCGGCTGGTACGCCAGGATGGAGCTGATGGTCGTGTTGGAGAATAAAAAGGACAATGTTTGATTTCGTTGGTGGCTGTTTTTGTCCCCCATTGGATGCCATTAATGGCGATAGATGTCTAATTCATTTAATCTCGGAAATTGTGAATGCTAAGGCTAATGCTAACTGCCATTGATGGCGATAGATGTCCAATTCATTTAAACATGGGGACTGTGAATGCTAAGGCTAATGCTAACTGCCATTGATGGCAGAAGACGTCCAATCCATTTTGACTGGGAGGGGCTAATGGGCATTCATTTGCCCTTGCCAATGAAAATGGATTGGGCATATTCCACTGTCAATTGCATTAAAAGATTAGCATTCATAACCCCCCCCAATACTGTAAAAAACAAATACTACATCAGAATGTTATACAGGGCTGTAAATAGTACATTTAATTTTTAATCTCATTAATTTTATTTTTACCGATATTGTATCACTATATAGATTTATTTGCAATTGTATAAAAATTAACAAGTTAACAAAATAGAGTTATAATTCATAGAATTTAGGTTTTTAATGAAAATATTTTAATTAATAAAAAAAAAAAATAGGTGATCATGTCCACATGTCATAAAAAGTGTCATTTTATTTTTTTAACGGTATAAGATGCATGAGTATTTTTATTTTATTTGTTGTTTTGCCATTAGCACAAGCATAAAAGATGTGACTCCGTTTTGCCAGTAGAGGGTAGCAAAGTACTCCATATCTGGGAAAATTTGAAATGGTTAAAAAAAATATAAAGTATTTCTATTCTATCTTTACTGCATACATTTGATTTTTTATTAGACTTACATTAGTGGATTTTTTTTTTACATTTTTCAGTTTTTTCTCAATTTTTTAGCTTTAATGGACTTTATAATTCTATCATAAGGAGTTGGTATTTGTTTCGGTGTGAAAGTAAGACAATATTAGAAAAATAAAAGGGCAAGAAAAGCCAACTTACGACGACAGCACGATAGCCACGGCGTCGTTCATGACGCTCTCCCCGAAGAGCAGCGCGTACAGGTCGCCATCGGCGTGTAACTCGTTGAAGATAGCCAACACAGTCACTAGAAACATTCCAGAAAAAAATGCATGAGTCATTTTTTGGATTCAAGTCAAACCGGAGACGGAATGCCGTACCTGGATCGGTGGCGGAGATGATAGCGCCGAAGAAAAGACAGTCGGTGTAGTAGAACTTGTCACTCAACTGTCCGAGCACTTGCATCAGTTTCACCACGCCGTACATCAGATTTCTGTAATGGATTTATTTATTTTTTATTAAATTAAAAGTGCAGTGTTCCCTCGCCATTTTGCGGTTCGACTTTCGCGGCCTTGGTGCATCACGCATTTTTCTTTTAATGAGTAATTACAGTAAAAAAAACTGTGTAAGGGATGCGGCAACAGTTTTTTTTAAACACAATTCATTTTTAGTGCGAAAAAAATTACTTAAATTCATTTTTTAATAAAAGTACTCACATCTGCTTCCCCCAAGGTTTATTAGGAGTGTTTCATTTAATCAATATTTTCTTATCTAGCTATGTATTCTCCAAAAACCTGTTTTCAACAATAAATCTAAATTCGAATGTTTAAAAATTATATAACAATATGTATTTAAAATTAATAGATATAATCAAATATAATAAGATTGCATTTAGAAAGATGATAGACAATTATAACTATGATAATATATATTGATTTATATACAGTAAATATAGTGGGATGTATGTGTGTTAATACATTTTTTTTACATTTTGCTTGTGCGGGTTATCAAGTGTGCTCTATAGCACAGAATTTACGGTAAATTATTTTTGAGATAGTTATCAATTTAATTATCGATGAAATGGGCATTAAATGAATGCAATTTGTCCTAAAAACCATTGCTAATTTTGCTTGTGCGGGTTATCAAGTGCGCTCTATAGCACAGAATTTACGGTAAATTATTTTTTAGATACAGTTATCAATTACATGGACATTAAATTAATGCAATTTGGTCTTAAAAAAACATTGGAAATGAAGATAAAAAAATATTTTTAGAAAATACGTAGTTTTTTTTTTTTTTTATTTCACTTCATGCACGGTGGCCCCAAACTCACCCAATCACAAAACATGAGATGGCGGTGCCAAGGAATGCGTAGGTAAGTATAGAGCCCAAATTCCTGAAGAAGTGTTTCTGCAGGAAAAAGCAGAAGAAGAAAAACACTTAGTCAAGCAAAAAAATATTCTATTTATACATGCCGGATATCTGTTCTAGATGCACGCCCAAAATGTCAGCAAATCTGCGTCTGTGTGTGCTTAGCGGGAACAAAAAACACACACACAACAAAGCAAACGGACAAGTTTTCGATCAAACATGGGCGCTTCTTTAACCTTCTTCGCCGCTTATGTAACGGGTTTAAAAAAGGGTGAGAGTTGCAAGTTCATCTCACCTTTTTAAGACTGTAGCCTGCATGGAAGATGATTGGAGGCAGCAAAATGTTGAAAAAGACTTCTGGGTCAAAGGTAACCTGCCAAAAAGGGAGATAGAGCGCCATCAGTTGGTTCGGTTTTATGGTTATTAGATAATAATATTGGGAACTACTGAAAACATTTAATTGTAGATATATGAAGCTCCTTTAGGACCTTTGATTTGAGTGTCAACTTGATGTTTTGGTCCAAACTGATTTATGACCACCTCGTTACTCGTCAAATTTGAGTGGGCAATACAAGCTTTTAATATGATGAATTAAACTAGAATTAAATAAATCCACCTTCCTCAAAATTCACCAATAACAAGGTCATAAATCAGAATCTTGACTTATATGAGATATGGTTTGGGGCAACCTGATTTATGACCTTCTTATTGGAGAATTTTGAGGAAGGTGGATTTTTTTATTACTAAATAATATTGGACATACTGATAAAATAATTGTAGATGTTGGAAGCCCTTGTTAAGACCTTTGGTTTGAGATACGACTTCATCTGTTTTAGTCCAAACTGATTTATGACCACCTTGTTACTAGTCAAATTTGAGGGGGAATACAAGTTTTTAATATGGTGAATTAAACAAGAATGAAATACTCGTCAAGATGATTTGAGATATGAGATATGGTTTGGGGCAACCTGATTTATGACCTTGTTATTGGTGAATTTTGAGGAAGGTGATTTTTTTTGTACTAAATAATATTGGGACATACTGACAAAATTATTGTAGATCTTGGAAGTCCTTGTTTGAGATATGACTTCATCTGTTTTGGTCCAAACTGATTTATGACCACCTTGTTACTAGTCAAATTTGAGTGGGGAATACAAGTTTTTAATATGGTGAATTAAAGAAGAATGAAATAATCGTCAAGATGATTTGAGATATGAGATATGATTTGGGACAACCTGATTTAAGACCTTGTTATTGGTGAATTTTGAGGAAGGTGGATTTTTTTTATTACAAAATAAAATTGGGACAAGCTGACAAAATAATTGTAGATGTTGGAAGCCCTTGTTAAGACCTTTGGTTTGAGATACGACTTCATCTGTTTTGGTCCAAACTGATTTATGACCACCTTGTTACTAGTCACATTTGAGTGGGGAATACAAGTTTTTAATATGGTGAATTAAAGAAGAATGAAAACCTCGTCAAGATCTTTGATATGAGATATGGTTTGGGGCAACCTGATTTATGACTTTGTTATTGGTGAATTTTGAGGAAGGTGGATTTTTTTTATTACAAAATAAAATTGGGACAAGTTGACAAAATAATTGTAGATTTTGGAAGCCCTTGGTAAGACCTTTGATTTGAGATACGACTCCTTCTTTTTGGTCCAAACTGATTTATGACCACCTTGTTACGAGTCAAATTTGAGTGTGAAATACAAGTTTTTATTATTTCTAATATTTTCATTTATACAAGAGTGACATACTCGTCAAGATCTTTGATTTGAGGTATTGGATTGGATTGGATAACTTTATTCATCCAGTATTCGGGAAATTCTGTTGTCACAGTAGCAAGGGTGACGTGGTTTGCGGCAACCTGTTTTATTACCTCGTTATCAGTGATTTTTTAGTAAGGTGGATTATTTGTGTTAATATTTCAAAATGATATTGGGATATACTGACAAAATACATGTAGATTTTAGAAGCCCTTTTAAGATCATTGATTTGAGATACTACTCCCTCTGTTTTAGTGCAAACTGATTTATGACCTTGTTATCGATGTGTTGTGTTTTTTTTTTGTTATTAAAAAATAATATGGGCGGGCAGATAACAAAATGTTTTCTTCTCCAGGAAGGCCTCGATTTAAGGTACGCCTCCATGTGGTTTGGAGAAAACCGATTTAAACCCACACATTTAAATGATACTGACATTTTGTTATTTTGTTGTAGTGAGGTCACCTTCCGCAACATGTCGTTCTGCTCCACGTTGTGAATGTCGTGCGAGTCGATCTGGCCTTTGAGCGTGTACTCGAAGAACTTGCCGCTGACGTTGAGCAGCAGGCTGCCGCTGGCGGGCCCTTTGGTCAGCGTACAGCTGGGCGGGCTCCGGTTGCGGTAGCTGGTGGCGGGGATGCCGTAACGTAGGATGACGCCCACCAGCAGACCTAGAATGAGAGGAAGGGTGACGGGTCAATGTTAATGAAAATAAATTGAACGTCTACCGCCGTCGATGGCAGCCGAATTTACATTTACAACATTTAAAAAGCTTGTTTTGTGAATTTATCAAATTAAATTATATATATTTCTCCAATAGTAACAGTCAAAATGGACAGGACATTTATCTCTGTAAAAGGTAGTAAATAAGTTAAAGGAGGCTTTAAAGATATTTTTTTGTAACTACTGCAACCCAAAATTGATTAAAAGTCAATCACTTTCAATGGCGGCCAAAAAGTTTCCAATTAGTTTTTGCTTTTAATAACTACAAATGACTACTTTGTTTAAAAAAACAAATACTATTGTTTTACCACAGTACATACTCTGTGAATACTGTAGCCTAGCATTAACTGAGTTGATAAGAAATGCAATTAATAGTAGTCGCAGTACTAGTCGCAGTACTAGTCGCAGTACTAGTCGCAGTACTAGTCGCAGTACTAGTCGCAGTACTAGTCGCAGTACTAGTCGCAGTACTAGTCGCAGTACTAGTCGCAGTACTAGTCGCAGTACTAGTCGCAGTACTAGTCGCAGTACTAGTCGCAGTACTAGTCGCAGTACTAGTCGCAGTACTAGTCGCAGTACTAGTCGCAGTACTACTACTACTTTCACCAGGCAATTAAAGGATGCAAGTGGCTTTAAATTGGAAAAGGCCTTATGTGACATAAAATCTAGCTAAATTAAGCTAAATCATCCCGTTAGCCATTAGCCCATGTTGCCAACCGGAAGTTGTGAATAGTGACGTCATGCACAAAACGATGAAAACACGTCCAATGTCATCATGAGTGGTTCAAAGGTAAGGACCCCATTAGGACACAAAAAGTACGAGTATTCGACACAAGTCATTCGAACATTTGCACTTAACACAAATGAGCTTCTCCTCACCGTAAATCATGGCCAGGCCGGTTTCGTGCAGGAAACGTACACGCCGGTGCTTGAAGAGCCATATGGTGAGGATAGTGAGAGTGAGAAGCAGGATGAAGGTCAGGAGATTAACGCTGTCCTGTCGGTGACTCTCCTCGGCTTCCTTCTCCGTCACGAGGTCGTCCGACGCGGCGGCCACGGCGGCGGCGGTGTCCTCCTGCCCGGACACGGACGCCGCCATCATCAATAGCGTCGTCATCACCTCCAACGTCGTTGTCGTCGTGCGCACTGCGTCCATGGCGCTGGGAAGGGAGAATGCTACACGCTCGGGCCGTCTTTTACGCCATGTCACTGCGGGAAAGTGAGAACTGATAGCCCGCTTTTCTCGCAGGCGCACGCCGGTCAGCAACGTCGGCGACTTAAAGGGACAGTTTCGCGCCACTGCGTGTATGTCTGCGTGCTAGGGAAGGGAAAGGGGGAGGAGTCAAGTTTGCCAGGACTGTATAAGGACGGCCCCCAAATCAAATCACCACCCCCGGCCGAGCAACTGAGTCATGGCTATTTTTTATTTCTTTTTTATTTTATTTTTTTGGGATGATTATGCAAGCCGCTTCTTCAAAACAGGAAAGCCTCGTGGTGGACTTTGACTCCTGTTAAAGAAAGAAAGTAGAGCAGGGGTGGCGAACACACTTCCGACCAAAATGAATGCGGCTATTTGTTTCTTATCATATTTCTCATCATATGTGTCAAAGTGGCGGCCCGGGGGCCAAATCTGGCCCGCTGCATCATTTTGTGTGGCCCGGGAAAGTAAATCATGAGTGCTGACTTTCTGTTTTAGGATCAAATTAAAATGAAGAGTATAGATGTATATTAAATTTCCTGATTTTCCCCCTTTTAAATCAATAATTGTAATTTTTTAATCATCTTTTTCTGTTTTTTAGTTCAAAAATCATTTTATAAAATCTAAAAATATATTTAAAAAAAAGGTAAAATAAACATTGTTTTAGTTCTATAAAAAACTGAATATTCAGGGATTTTTATTCAGTTCTTTTAATCCATTTATTTAAAAAAATCTCAATATTATATCTAAAATTATAATCTATTTCACAAAAAGTATGTTTATTTTGTACAAGATTTTTTATGTATGTTTTTGTAAAACTGATCTTGTTTTAGCCATTTTGGTTCTAAAGCTTTTAATCCAGTTCTTTTAATCCATTTAAATATAAAAATATATAAATATTATAAATGTATCTAAAATGGTCCGGCCCACGTGAAATCAAGTTGACGTTAAAGCGGCCCGCGAACCAACCCCTGTCTGACACCCTTGGTATATACCGTGGCCCTTTGCCTCGTTTCATGTTCCTAATATTTTTATTCTCTCTTAAAAGACACTCAATTTCATCAGCGTCCATTAAAAACAAAGAATTATATTCAAAAAATAATTTGGCAAATTGAATTTTTTATGGTGCTTCAGACGTACAGAGTGACTCTTTGACTCTCATAGTTTTACATTTTGGCTCTTGGCAGAACTAATGTGAACATAGGTTTGTTAACAAGACCCCCCGACTTAACGAAGAGGTGCTAGTACAGTTTTTCCACAAGGGCCCCTACCGACACCCAGTCGCTAAAGGATGGGGGGTTACAAGTGACTTTTCACTTGCGGGCTAGCCCCTCATAATGTAAACAGATGCTCAGCAGAGAATAATTCATTCGTTTTCTGAACCGCTTATCCTCACAAAGGTCGCGGGGGCGCTCAAGCCTGTCCAACACCCCGAATTAAATTAGTTTAATTAGCTATTCAGTACACCTCAGGCCTAATACACCTTTTTGGGTTCTATAATGTACTGCAGCATTGGATTCAAGCAGTGGCGGGCCGTCAGGGCCTTCAAGGCCTTCTCTGGTGGCTTAAAAAATATCTGAATCATATATTATATTTTGTCCATCAATACTTATTAAAATAATTCCAAATTGTTTGTTAGCTTCCTTTCCCCCTGGTTGCACTGCTTCCAGATGTGTGTTTTCATATTGAAGCATTTAACCAATCAGATTTCAGCCATTATTTGTTGCCAGGGTCAGAAATCTGCCTCAAGGCCTTCACAATCAGTTCTGCAGGCTCTGCTGCATTAAACAAGCGTCGATAAGACTGTTGCTTTAACCAATCAGATTTCGAGTTGGCAACACCACAATGCCTTCTCACAGGCGTAGGGATACGTCATCGCTTTCACCAACTATGATTGGCTAGTGATTAGCCAGAGCTACCAAACTGTATTTTGAGCGAGCTGCACAAGCAAATATATTGTGGTGTTGATTTAAAGCGATTTTCAAGACGGACTATGCCAGAAATACGACAGGACAGGCTCGACTTTCAGGATTAGCTTTGATGGCGATAGAAAAGAAGGAAGAAAGAAAGGAGGATGGATATTGTGTATAGTTCAAAAGGATTGTTGGTGAGTAAAATATGGCTATATTCCTAAATAATATTTTAATTGTGGGCCCGGTTCTGATATCTGAAAAGCTCCAGTGTTTGTATTTAATCACTAAATGCTGCTAGGAAGTGGATTTTACCCCATTTTTATGCATTGATTTATTGATTATTTTTTACGTGTCGCAGCTGTAGCTGCAGTCGAGGTTTTATAGCCATAAAATAGTTTTTGAGGGTTGGATTGATTCGTTGAAGGCGCTACGAGAAAATGCACGGACCGCCACTGGATTCAAGTCTAGCATGAAACCATTACATTACATTTTGCAACATTGTTAAAAAAACACATAATTCAAATGGAATGCAATGCCAGGTTATCGTGACTATTTGTTTTTTATAGACCTTGCAACATCACCACTGCGAGATTTACAGGAAGCCACACAGGCTTGCATTCTTCGCATACAATCTGAGCTAACCACAACACCACCAATGGAAAATACCTAGTCTCTTCGCCTTTAAGGTTTATTTGGATTCTATTTTTGTCACTATAAAGGTGTACCCAACCTTGATTTGAGGAATTGATTGCATATAATTACCATTTTTTCCTCGTGAGATATGTTAGCTAAGAGAGAAAATACTTCCCACGTACAACTATTTACCTTTATTAACCAAATGTGGAAATTAAATAGCATCCAGTGGGTTGAAGTCATGCGGTTAGCACTAAATCTGGATTAATTTGACCATGTATGTATCTGAATTGCAAACTAATCTATTTGGCGGATTGTTTTTGGATGATTTTGCATTTTTGGGATGCAGTATTTCCCTAATATTTAGTATTGACATTACATTCATAATTTGATGACCCCAAAAATTAATATAAAATCTGGGTTATGCATTTTATGAGTGCAACAGCTGCTTTTAATTGTAAAGGAAACACCCAGTAAAGTATGACCCAAAGGTGCATTCGTAGTGAATAGTAAATGTGTACTCTAATGCATTTAAGCTTGCTTAACAGTTATGTGGATTTGATATGAATATGTAAATAATATCTAAATAAATATTTAACATATTATTCAAACGTTTAAACGAAAAAACACTCTTTAAACTATGTGCTTTTAAATGAAAATTCATTCGTGTTCTCTTTTTTGAATCTATCGCAAGCTGCGCACGCCCTCGCCATCAAATTGAGAACTGTGATTGGCTACGGCATCATCCTCCTCTACGCTGATTGGTTGCCAACCCCAGAAGGGAAAACGGGAAGGAGAAAAAAAATCGTGTCAACTAAACCTCACGCAACCCTGTGCCACACGTTACTTACCTGCCAAGTCCGACAAACTCAAAACAATATTAATACAAAATGGGGTGTTTTTTCTCGAAAAAATCCAAACGAAAGTCAGCAGAAAAGGACGACCGCACGCCAACGACGACGACGGTGGAAACCACGACGACAAGCAACGCGGTTCCCCTTGGCAACAACACGGACGAGGCGGCACCGAAGCAGTACAGCTGGGACAAGAGAGAAAAGGTTCGGCATTTATTAAACCACATATTTAACAAAAAAACATTAAAATATACGTGGTTCTTAAAAAAAATATTTCCATAACGGCATGGGGACGCGAACGCGAAAACGTAACACTTTGTTTGAACATGGCGAATGACTCAATGGATTTTGTTAGCTTGGAAATGACTCCGATTTAAGATTTACCTGCGAAAGAGCTTTTTTTTTTACTCGCAACGTTTTGACAATTCCACTCGAGATTTCAGATTCCTTGTATCTCACTCCACGTAACATTTAATCCCATTAGGGGATTTCAAAATACCCGTTGCTTTCCCGTGTTAACCTGACCTACAGTTCAACTTCCTGATTGACTTCATGTTTGAAAATCTTTGGCTCCTCCCCCTAAATTATTATTTTTATTTACTCATCAAAATCCTGACTGTGATGTAGTTCCCCTTTAGAAACAATGATTTTTTTAAAATGAATATGCATGTTAGCAGTTTTTCAGATAATTTTAGCCTTAAAAAACCCAGGCAAACCATGATTTAACAAGTGTAATTTATAGTCCGGTAATTACGGCAAACTCCAATTTTGCCTCCCCCAGGTGGACCCCAAAGACTACATGCTGACCGGCCTGAAAGACACGACGGCGGGTCGGTTCCCGGGAAAGCTCAACGGCCAGCAATTCGTCATCCAGGACTGCCACAACTGCGACATCTACGTCTTCGACCACTCGGCGGCCATCACCGTGGACGACTGCATCAACTGCCGCATCGTCTTGGGTCCCGTCAAGGGTAGCATCTTCTTCCGGGACTGCAAGGACATCCGCTGCGTGGTGGCGTGCCAGCAGTTCCGGACGAGGGACTGTAAAAAGATGGAGGTGAGGAGAGATTTCCATTGAATTACATCTCTTAAATTGGTAAAGTGACTGACAAGTGAGCTAGAAGAGCCAATGAGTTCATAAGGAAATGCCCCAAAACCCATAAGAAGTCACCTGGAAGTGCCCTAAACCAATAGGAAGTCACCTGGAAGTGCCCAAAACCAATAGGAAGTCACCTGGAAGTGCCCAAAACCAATAGGAAGTCACCTGGAAGTGCCCAAAACCAATAGGAAGTCACCTGGAAGTGCCCAAAACCAATAGGAAGTCACCTGGGGGTGCCCAAAACCAATAGGAAGTCACCTGGAAGTGCCCTAAACCAATGGGAAGTCACCTGGAAGTGCCCAAAACCAATGGGAAGTCACCTGGAAGTGCCCAAAACCAATGGGAAGTCACCTGGAAGTGCCCCAAACCAATAGGAAGTCACCTGGAAGTGCCCTAAACCAATGGGAAGTCACCTGGAAGTGCCCAAAACCAATGGGAAGTCACCTGGAAGTGCCCAAAACCAATGGGAAGTCACCTGGAAGTGCCCCAAACCAATGGGAAGTCACCTGGAAGTGCCCCAAACCAATGGGAAGTCACCTGGGTTTACCAAAAACCAACCAGAAGTCACCTGGGTTTGCCCAAAACCAACCAAAAGGCACCTGGGTTTGCCCAAAACCAACCAGAAGTCACCTGGTTGTGCCCAAAACCAACCAGAAGTCACCTGGTTGTGCCCAAAACCAACCAGAAGTCACCTGGTTGTGCCCAAAACCAACCAGAAGTCACCCGGTTGTGCCCAAAACCAACCAGAAGTCACCTGGAAGTGCCCAAAACCAACCAGAAGACACCTGGGTTTGCCCAAAACCAACCAGAAGACACCTGGGTTTGCCCAAAACCAACCAGAAGACACCTGGGTTTGCCCAAAACCAACCAGAAATGACTTAGAAGTGCCCAAAACCAACCAGAAGTCACCTGGGTTTGTCCAAAACCAACCAGAAGTCACCTGGGTTTGTCCAAAACCAACCAGAAGTCACCTGGGTTTGTCCAAAACCAACCAGAAGTCACCTGGGTTTGTCCAAAACCAACCAGAAGTCACCTGGGTTTGCCCAAAACCAACCAGAAGTCACCTGGGTTTGCCCAAAACCAACCAGAAGTCACCCGGGTTTGCCCAAAACCAACCAGAAGTCACCCGGGTTTGCCCAAAACCAACCAGAAGTCACCCGGGTTTGCCCAAAACCAACCAGAAGTCACCCGGGTTTGCCCAAAACCAACCAGAAGTCACCCGGGTTTGCCCAAAACCAACCAGAAGTCACCCGGGTTTGCCCAAAACCAACCAGAAGTCACCCGGGTTTGCCCAAAACCAACCAGAAGTCACCCGGGTTTGCCCAAAACCAACCAGAAGTCACCCAGGTTTCCCCAAAACCAACCAGAAGCCGCCATCTTGAAAACTATTTCACGTATTAAGAAAATAATCATTACAATGAAAGGACACTCTCTTTAAGTAGCTTTTTTGGGAGAAGCTAACTTCTGCGTTTCCCGCAGGTGTTCCTGTGCTGTGCAACGCAACCCATCATCGAGTCGTCCACCGGCGTGAAGGTGGGCTGCTTCCAGTACTACTACCCCGAGCTGGCGTTCCACTTCAAGGACGCCGGCTTGAGCATCTTCAACAACAACTGGAGCAACGTTCACGACTTCACGCCCGTGGCGGGGGAGACCAACTGGAGCCTGTTGCCGGAAAACGCCGCCACGCCGGATTCGGTGCCGGCCCCCAGCCCGGACTCGGACTTCAAGGGGGTCCGCGTCTCGGCCGAGGCGGCGCGCAGCATCGTGCCGCTGACCAAGGGAGGCCGGCGCAAGGACAGCGAGGAGTCCTGCCTCTTCGTGTTCTTCGCCGGAGAGTACACCACCGCCAACGCGCGCAAGATGATCGATGAGGTGAGGACGTTGGTTTACTTTGCAAGCCCGCGTATGACTTTAAAAAGAAAATACTGTATTTTCTCGCATATACGCCGTAAAAAACTGATGACTGAATCAAGGGTACGGCTTATATGCGCACAAATTAGACTTGACATGCACGAAACGCCATAATGCAAGACAGTGCGGCCGATACGGTCATTTATTTCCAAATAGAGAAAAGATAAACAGATAAAATGCTAAACAAAATTAATTTTGACGTCTATGAATGAAATTCAATAAAAAAAATAAACAGTATCTAACATAAAACGTGCATGCAATCTAGCAGACGATCCTTTGGATTCATACAGTATCTCAGAAATACCACCTGCGATGATTTTTTGTTTAGATTTGCCCTTCAAAGTAACATATTTGTACTCCCCATTAAAACCATGAATATGGAGGTGAAAATTATGAATCAGGGGGAGGCTTATACGAGAGAAATTGTCAAATTCAACGGTTTTAAGGCCATTTTTAGGGTGCGGCTTATACGCGCGGGGCGGCTAATATGTGAGAAAATACGGTATCTCCTTTGGAATATTTTGATTTTGTCTTCATAGATCTCGACTTGACAGGAAAACATGTAAAATGATTCGTCTTGATGCGAAAACTGAAAAGATTTGACTTTGTTTCGTCCCGCAGGCGACCGCCCAAGGCTTTGTGTTGATCCAGACCAAAGAGGTGTCCATGCGCCCCGAAGACGTCAAACGCGTCTTCCAAAACAGCGCCGACGATCTGGTGGAGTGGATCGGCAAAGGTCTATAAAGGAGCCTCATTCTTAGCGATCTGACACCATCTTTTTAAATCTTGAACATAGGGATGTCTCGATAGCATGTTTTTTGACTCGCCTAATTTTGACAACCCGTCGCTCCGATACCCCAATTCATGTGATGGAATTGTCTATTTTCAAGGTCCCGTCATCGCCCTGGAGTTTAACGGCGACGGCGTGGTCGACGCCTGCCAGAACCTGGCCAACGACGTGTTTAACGGCACAAAGGTTAGCATTTTTCCATCGTCTTTGCTAGTTTTCTTCAGCTTTTCAGGTACGTTCAGCTACAAATTAGGGATGCAACATAAATAAGTACGCAAGTGCACAAATAACAGCAACAAATAAACAAATGAACAGATAAATAATCAAATAATAATAAATCATACATAAATAAGCACTCAACATAATAAATAAGTAGTAGTCAACATAGATAACTCTAATGAACTACGTTTAGGCTTGGAAACGATCTATAATCATTAAAAAGGGTGATTTCGTAGAAGCCGAAAAAAACAAGTGTATTTTTTTAATTGTGCAGCATAAAAATAAGGTGGCTAATACATTGTTGTATAAACTTGGTCACCTTATGCGACAAATGGAACTATTTTAGTTGGACATTTACTTTTTGTGCTTCTAGTTTTGTTTTAATCGTGACAAAATAGTCTGTTTATGTATACAGTAATCTCTCAATTATCGCGGTTAATGTAGACCAGACATGCCCGCGATAAACGAAAAACTGCGAAGTTGGGTCACCCCTATTTAAAAAAATAAAAATACATAAATAAATAAAAAATATATAAATAAAAAATACATAAATAAAAAATACATAAATAAAAAATACATAAATAAAAGATACAGAAATACATAAAAGATACATAAATAAATAAAAGATACATAAATTAATAAAACATATATAAATAAAAAATACATAAATAAAATAAAAATACATAAATAAAAAATAAAAAACATAAATAAAAAAGACCCGATGTAGTGAAGCCCCAATAGTTGAAGCCGCGATATTCGAGGGATTACTGTAAAAAAAAATTGCATTATAGGTATGGACCACCCCATCCACTTTGGAGAAATTTTTAGACTTAGGTGCACCCTATTTGAGTAAATATGTGCTTTTTTATCGCTTAATAATGGGAATTGCAATCATTTATAAGGGGATTAATTGGCCGAGGTTAACCGGTATGTATTTACCCACAATCCTCCTCTCAGGTTTTCGTCTCGAACAACAAAAACACATCTTCCCGCGACGTGGACAGCTTCTTCAACTTCGCCGACATGCAGATGGGCTTGTGAGGCGGGACATCCACATTTGGACGCCATTTTTTTTCTCATTTGCACCGCTACAATCAGCACCTGCCGCTGCTTTAACCGACAAAAAAAACCACAGGTGAAAACAAACACACAAGCTAGCTTCGAATGTGATCGGTCGCTTATTCAACCCACGCAAAATGTGAGACACGTTTAACCCCGCGGCGTCATATTCTGTCCGTACCGGAACCCTTAGTGAACCGCTTCCGACCCATGAGCCATATGTTTGACACCACCGGTTTAACCATTTTGTGTTTGTTAGCTCGTTAGCTGCCATTACGAGGTTAGATCGGACGTCGATCAACGACAACGAACCAATCAAAACCAGCGATAGTTGATGCGTGCTTGTGTGGATTTATTTAATCTCTATTTATTTTCAAAGCATTTTTAAAAGGGTTCTTATCACTGCCTGAAACATCGTGAGCACAAGAATGCCTCATTTATGTATAAATCTGTATGTGAATTGTCAGTAAAATGTACGATGGAAGGTACCTTTGGTTTACTCGGATATATTATTAATTTGCAGGTTTTTTGTAGGCTGTGATGTGATCGGTCTTTTGTACAATGTGTTTTATATATGCTTTGTTGAGTGTTTTTGTTTAGAGATACATTCATGTTCAATGCTGTACCTTTTTTCCTAGTAAAAGTTTACATTGGTGATTTGTTGGTACAGACACTCCCCTACTTACGAACGAGTTAGGTTCCGAGCGATTGTTCATAAGTTGAATTTGTTTGTAAGTTGCTCAGTGCTATATTTTGTATTATAATTTATATTTAAGGCCTATATAAGTATATTGAAGGTTTATATAAGTGCATTTGTATGTTTAAGGCTTGTATAAGTAACACACATTGGTTTGTACTGAAAAAAAACATTTAATAAAATGGAGAGAATACATACAGTACTGTATATACATACATTAGAGAGAGAGAGAGATTTACTAGAAACTGGACGAAAGAAGCTATCTAATGACGATTGCAGTTTACTTTTTTTCATCATAAATGATGCGGTAGCACTGTATGGCATCATTCAATTGATTTGCAAACTGTGCAACGTTCAATATTTGGGTCCTGCTGCTCGATCTTTATGTTTATAAATGTTACTGACGGTTGAACGATTCAAGTTGCTCACCACTCTCACGCGCATCAAGCTTCGCTTTCGCTTTTCACCAACCATATTGAATAATGGATGCACGAGATATTTAATGATAAAAATGAAAAAGGTTCTTTGCACACTGGAGATACGTTCACGCACTTCCGCATTGCAACGAAGTGGGCAGAAGAAGGTAGATGCTGGGTGAGCTGAGCTCTCAGCGCCAGGCGTCGGTATTAGCGGCGGAAAGAAGTACTACTCGGAAAAAGGCGCGCAATACAAAATCGAACTTACGAACATTTTTCGACAAACGCAATTTGCAGACATGTTCGTATGTACCGTTGTTCGTAACTCGAATGTTCGTAAGTAGGGGAGCGTCTACTTTTTTTTGTTCACATTTCCTTTCATGCGAATCGGAGCTTTCACTTCTGCCTGATTATGTGCAATTCGTCAAAATATGTTTCGGAGTACCTATTTAATGTTGAAAAATACATTTTGAAACGATTCAAAGACACTGAACTGGAATATTTTCACATAGAACTAAAGAGAAAATATAATCCTTTTTTTGGCATGGCTTTTCTCCTGTTTAATATTTACTTAGACATTTTTTGTAGTCGTTTCAATTTAAAACACAATGTTATACCTCCAAAATATGATGAAAAAAATACATTTTATGCAATTTGGTGCTCATCAAATACTGTATTATACGGTATATTATAAAATATTGCATTTTTATATATCATTATCAAAGGATAGAATACGGGATAAAAAGCCCTGAAACCAAAAATCAGCTCTATTTAATTCATAAAAACCCTTTCAGAATACAAATTTTTTACATCTTACCATGTTGTGTTCATAAAACATTTTACCATAGTATTTTTTATACACTCATAGCTGCCACTTTCAGTCAGACATCCCAGTTTATATAACCTGGACGTCTATCCATGTCATTGGCATACAATTTTTTTTAAAACTGGAACTCTGACTCCGCCCCCTCCCATCGGTAAACCCCGGGAAACAAACCAAACGCACCCGAGATTGAAGCGAAAACGGCGGGGTTTAGGACCCGGCGGACCACGCGGTACAATAGCGCTGTTGTGCCGTGTTGGTGGGCCGACTGACTCCAAGTCCGGGAGAAGAACCCCTCCAAAAAAAGCCTCAATTCCCCCTTTTACCACGCGTAAATCCTTCTCATTTCTACCCTGAAACGGTGCGTTTGACTCGGAACGGCATGTGGATGTGCTAAAACGGACTCTCGCAGTGCTTCTTCTTGAAGGTAAAATGGTGGGAGCGTGAACAATATGCCCGTATGTGTTTCCTGGCTCGTTCGCCAGGAGGTGCCCCCGTGGAAGGTCTCACTCCCCGAACCAGGCCCTTGTTTTTATTTTAATCACCTCGCTGAACGCTCGCGTCGTCGAGACCAGATTGGGACGTTAAACTAGCGTTTAGTGGGTTTTTTCCTCACCCCTCTCCCCCCTTTTTAAAGGCGCCACCGTAAGGAAGTGACATGTCTGTGCGGCGGTGGTGGCGCCCATGTTTGATTTGGCCCTCGTCGTCTCCCGCTTTCGAGGCGTCGACTGGAGTTTGCGCAACTGCGGCTATTTTAAAGTCCTGTTTTGCGGCGTTTTGCTCGTTTGAGTGGAATAAAGTGGTCGGTGATTAATTTAACAAAGGCGACACCAGTGGGGAAACGTAAACAAAGGGGTGGCGGTAATTTGGTTATTGTTTCCGAGATAGTTAGATGGTGTGGTCCCGTTATTGTGACGTCATATCCGGCAGCACCTCCCCCTTGCCTGCCTACCTCGTTAGCTAGCTAGTTGACCCCTTTCACGTGCTATGCATACATTCCGTAGTGATAAAAGAGTTGTAGCTGAACTATTTATATCCTTTCTTTAAATTGGGTAACGGTACAAACGATTGAAAAATAACAGGCAAACGTATGAATACAAATTTATCTTATTTACTTGGGTTAAACATTACAGACCCTGAATATAACTACCTCATTTATTGGAAACAGTTTTCACCCTTTTTTCGGCCATTTTACAACAGGAAGACCTTTCAACAGCCACATCATTTTCCATAGGCTCTCAGTAAACAGAAAAATTACAGAAAACATTTTTTTCCCACTAGAAATGTTTTTTTTCTCCTCACTTTCCATTCCTATTTAATAAACCGCAGAAAAGGGAAAAGCTGTGAAAAGAAACCCGTCAGTTAAAACGATAACTTTTTACTACGTTCACACTGCAGGTATATTCATTAGGAATATTCCAATTCAGATTTTTTCTTCAAATCATACCTAAGTCTTTATCCTATGATAACACAGTTGTACTCCCTATTATAACCATGAATATAGAGGTGAACATTGTGAATCATGGGGCGGCCTATACGCAAGAAATTCTGAAATTCAATGATTTTATGGCAATTTTAAGGGTGCAGATTGTATGCGGTTGCGCCTAATATGCGAGGAAATAAGCTATGTCGTATACATATTGTTGTTCAGTTATAACGTCGCCTCATGTCACCAGCAGCTGTTTTCTAGTGCTCTGTTCCTTCTTCTTTACCACTTAAAAATAGCTTATGGGACAATTAAGGCCATCTGCGGGGAGCTTTTCCTACTCAAACAAAAAACGACACGTAGGTCCACCTTTTTCTCATTTGTTACCTCAATTTTTTTATCTTAGCCTACCCCAAAAAACGTCTCTCGTTTCCTTAACCGTGAGGATACGTGTTCCAGAAAATGGGTTTGTGTACCTAGCATGAACTTAAATGACCACGTCCACCCCTTCATGGGGAATGCTCGGAATGTTTAAACAACACCTTTCATATTCCGTCACGGGAACGGCATTTTTTTTCTCTCGAAAAGCTGCAAAAATACAATTTTAAATTGGCAGATGCGTGGCTGCGAATTGCTAGCTGCTAGCTAAACCACCAGATTTATGCTAACGTGCTTTTTCTTGTTCTCAGGGATGAAATTTAGCACTTGAGCGTCCATCGGAGGAAGCTACTATTATGCTTTTCAACTGGAGATTTCTGGTGAGTACTGGTAGTGATAAATAAATAAAAATAATAATAAAGAGAGGTGGTTTTAGTGTTCAATTTAATTAGAGTGAAATTAGTCGTTCATTTTCCAGGCCGCTTCTTCTCAGAAGAATTGCGGGGTGCTAGAGCTTATCCCAGCTACCTACAAAAAAATTGTATTGATGCAAAAGGCTAATTAAGATCTGCTCCTTGTCCTTACTCGGCGTCCATTTTGTGTCCAGGACGTGACAGGATGAAGCGTCTCAGGCCTTCCAGCAGCAGCGACACTTCAGACAATGAGAGTGAGTTTCCACCAGGGGGCACGTGACCTGACCTCTGACCAAAATGACTCATGACTACAGTCATGCCTTGAGATACGAGCTTAATGCGTTCTGGGACCGAGCTCATATCTCAATTTACTCAAATTTCAAAACAATTTTTCCCACATAAAATAACTAAATACAAATTAATACATTCCCACCCTCTGAAAAAAAACAATTACAATTTTTTCTCGTATCTCAGAGCAAAAAAATTGCTCAGAATTTTCCTCGTATCTCAAATTTCTTGTATGTCGGGACACTCGTATATCAGGGTATTACTGTATCTTTTTATCACTCAAATGCAGGTCCCTCGACCTCCTTTTGCATGAACGTTCCCACCCTCTGAAAAAAAAAACCCACCTAAAAATAGGATATAACAATATTGCAATAACAAATTTGTTTCGTATCTCAGGACAAAAATTTGCTCAGATTTTCCCTTGTATCTCAAATTTCTCATATGTCAAGATATCACCGTATTTTTTCCCACTCAAATGCAGTTCCCTCAATCTTTTGCATTAACATTCCCACCCTCTGGGGAAAAAAAAACACCTAAAATAGGATATAACAATATTTCAATATTAAAAAAAAATCGTATCTCAGGACAAATATTTTCCCAGGATTTCCCTCGTATCTCAATTCACTCGCATTTCAAATCAAATTTTCCCACATAAAATAACTAAATACAAATTAATATGTTCCCACCCTCTGAAAAAAAACTACCTAAAAATAGGATATCAAAATTAATTTTTTTCTTGTATCTCAGGGCAAAAAATTTGCTCAGAATTTTCCTCGTATCTCAAATTTCTTGAATGTGGGGACACTCGTATGTCAAGGCATTACTGTATTTTTTATCACTCAAATGCAGGTCGCTCCTTTTGCATGAACGTTCCCATCTTCCAAAAAAAACCACCTAAAAATAGGATGTAACAATATTTCAATATCATTTTTTTTATATCGCAGGGCAAAAATTTGCTCCGATTTTCCCTTGTATCTCAAATTTCTCTTATGTCATAATATTACCGTATTTCTTTTCCACTCGAATGCAGGTCCCTCAACCTTCTTTTGCATGAACGTTCCATCTTCTGAAAAAAAAAAAACCTAAAAATAGGATATTACAATATTTCAATATCTTTTTTTTCGTATCTCAGGGCAAAAATGTGCTCAGAATTTCCCTCGTATATCATAATATCACCGTATTTCTTTGCCATTCAAATTGCAGGTCCCTCAACCTCCTTTTGCTCCAACAAGTATGGCAGCAAAGCGGGCACCCCCGCGGCCGACCCCAAGAAACCGGCCGAGGTGTTCCGAAAAGACCTGATCAGCGCCATGAAGCTTCCCGACTCGCACCACGTCCCGCCGGAGGAGTACTACCTCCTCGCCGACAGCTGGAAACAAGACTGGGAGAAAGGGGTTCAGGTCCTGGCCAGTCCAGACACCATCCCAAGGGCGTCCGTCAGGTAAGTCCATCGAACTAGCGCCTGGACCGGGAAAAAAATAGCCTCATTTCCAATTGGCGGCGTGCAGGATCATGGTGGAAAAATCCAAAGAGGTCCTGTACGGCCACCAAAAGAAGTTCATCCAGTGTCCCGTGCCGGACTCGGTAGAACCGGACCACGTGGACATCAAGGAGCTAGCGGAGGCCATGTGTCGCTACGACCTGGACGACGTGGACATCTATTGGCTACGGACACTCAACGCGCAGCTGACGAGCATGGGTGAGGCACGCCGTAATTTTTGGCCAATGAGACGAGACGTCGTTGCGTTGGTTTTATTTTGAAGGGTCCTCCCGTTTAGAAAAGTGGCATTTGGATTGATTTGGTTCATATTTTTGGAGTGGTTATAATGCAATAATCGTTTTGTTTGTTTGAAATAATAACTCAAGAACGAACAAAAGCGTTATTATGAAATTTGAGGGATATGTTTGGCGGTGGAAAGTATAGGGGTGATTATATTTTAGGATAATCAGGGCTAAATAGCTAAGGTAGGTCAGAATAATAAACTAAATAGGTCAGAATAATAAGCTAAATAGGTCAGAATAGCAATTTAGCAATACCCTATTTTTCTGAAATAATGCACAATGAAGAGAAAAATATGTAAGTCGTAAGTTTGAGGACAATTGTTTTATTCGATCAGACATCAAGAACAAACATACATTAGATTAACAATTGTAAAAGGTAGATAAACAGGCTAAATGGGTATCTGTTAAGATAACAGTTTTAAATGATAACGCGAACCTAAAACAAACAATGTAACAGGCTGTCGTTATCGGAGAGAGAAAAAAAGATGCACTATATCAAAAATACATGAAAAATAGTGAGAGTTATAATCTGGAAAATACAATAACTTGTTGTGTGTTTGTTCTGTGTACATCTGCATGGCCGTCTTTGTATCCAGCAATCGATTTATAAAGTATCTCAAAAATAGCATGTGCGATGATTTTTCTGAAGATTTTCCCTTCAAAGTACAGACGCTCCCCTACTTTACAGACGCTCCCCTACTTACGAACGAGTTAGGTTCCGAGCGATTGTTCATAAGTTGAATTTGTTTGTAAGTTGATTCAGTGCTATATTTTGTATTATAATTTATGTTTAAGGCCTATATACGTATATTGAAGGTTGATATAAGTGCATTTGTATGTTTAAGGCTTGTATAAGTAACACGCATTGGTTTGTACTGAAAAAAACATTTGATAAAATGGAGAGAATATGTACAGTACTGTATAGAGAGAGAGAGATTTATGTATTAGAAACTGGCCGAAAGAAGCGATCTAACGACGATTGCACAGTTTTCTTCTTTTTTTCATCATAAATGATGAGGTAGCACTGTATGGCTTCATTCAATTGATTTGCAAATTTTGTGCAACGTTCAATATTTGGGTCCTGCTGCTCGATCTTTGTTTCTAAATGGTACTGACGGTCGAACGATTCAAGTTGTATTCACGTGCAACACTCGCCACTTTCTGACGCGCATCAAGCTTCGTTATTAATGCCACTCGTTTCAAATGAAATGGCTTGCCTCTTCCTTGCACCTCCCTCAATAGAAGCCTTTCGCTTTTTACCAACCATATTCAATAATGGATGCACGAGATATTTAATGATACAAATGAAAAAGGTTCTTTGCGCACTGGAGATACGTTCACGCACTTCCGCATTGCAACGAATTGGACAGAAGAAGGTAGATGCTGGGTGAGCTGAGCTCTCACAGCGCCAGGCGTCCGTATTAGCGGCGGAAAGAAGCACTACTCGGAAAAAAATACAAAATCGAACTTACGAACATTTTTCGACATAAACGCAATTTGCAGAAATGTTCGTATGTACCGTTGTTCGTAAGTCGTATGTTCGTGAGTAGGGGAGCGTCTGTAACACATTAGTACTCCCAATTAAAACCATGAATATGGAGATAAAAAGGGGGCGTCTTATACAAGAGAAATTGTCAAATTCAACCATTTTAAGGGTTCGCCTTATACGCGAAGGCGGCTAATATGCCAAAAAATACAGTATGTATCATTGTGTTTTTCATAAACGACTCCTATATTTTGGGGTGGCTGGTCTAACCCTTGGATGTTTTGGCTAATATTTTGACCGCAACGTGTGTATGTGCGTGTTCTTGACCCAGGCGAGGACCCGTTGGACGAGCTGACCATGGAACGCGCCATGGAGGCGCTAGAGGGCCAGTGCCACCTCAACATGCGCCACGCCATCGAGACGGTGGAAGGCCTGGGCATCGAGTACGACGAAGACGTGGTGTGCGACGTCTGTCGTTCGCCCGACAGCGAGGAAGGCAATGACATGGTCTTCTGCGACAAGTGCAACATCTGCGTGCACCAGGCGGGTGACACGCC